>NW_024582324.1:35000-133035 GCF_903992535.2 Arvicola amphibius
TATTTTCATACATTTGGTATCAGAGACTTGTTTGTGAGTATTACTAGTATGTTCATCGATGTGAGGTCATCCACCTGGGTGTGTACAGCCTCGCAGTGACTATGCACCAAAGAGAGGAGAGAGGGGGGGGGTAGGGAGGGAGGGAGAGAGGGAGGGAGGGAGGGAGGGAGAGAGAGAGAGAGAGATATTCTCTCCCAAAGCAGCCATCAACTACCCACAGCACCTCAGTTATCATATGGAAGCACCTTAACCTGGGATTTAACTGGATTTATCTTGCTTCGATCTTGTCCAGGTTAATCCATGTACCATGAGTTCACATGTGACCTAACCAGAAGACAGGAGTTCACAGCACTTCTTATCCTCTTTCTTTTACTTTCTGCTTTCTTTTCTGCAATATTCTCTCACATTTTGGCAAGGGACTTAGCTCTCACCTTTATGGCCAGATACTTGTTGTTAGTTATTTCTAGGACTTGGAATAGCTATGAGTCTCTGTATAACTATTCTCTGCTATAAGAAGAAGAAACATCTCCAGCCAAGAACGAGAGCAGTACAAATCTATGGATATATGCATAAATAGTGAGAATGCAGTTTGATTAATGACCATTAAGTAAAACAACAAGATTAGGTTCTTGACTTCCTTGGCTATTGTTTTTGACTACGTTATTAGAATTTCTTAGAAGCAGGCTTCAATCCAATTCAGGGATGGGTTGGTTACCCCATAACTAGTCTTGCCACTATTGCACCAGTGGGCATATTATGCTTGGCAGATTGTTACTGCAGTTTACAAGGTATCAGGTAAAAACAATAAAGTATTTTTGTACCCTAAACCAAGCATGACACCTTCCAGCACTAAGAAAGCTAGCCATCTGAGAGATAATTACCTGGTCTGTTCAAGACTGATTTCTCTATGTCCTCTCACCAAATTGTCCTCTGGGAAAAGCACCAATCACCCATGCTGGGGACAATGAATAAATAATGAATATAAATTTAAATGTCATGAAAATCTGTTTTATTTACTGGATATGGATGTTTAAATTTTATTTTTCATATTTAAATAGAAAAAAATGAATGTTATTCCACCTTTCCCAAGTCTCCACTGATTCACATTCTACACTCTTTCTAAATAGTTTTGCCTCATGTGTTTTAATGCATACCTATAAAGGATGTGTGTGTGTGTGTGTGTGTGTGTGTGTGTGTGTGTGTGTATGCGTGTGCAGATCTAGGTCTCATATGTCCACACTGAACAGATTCTACAGGTTCCTTTGTTTTCCTAAGCTCATATTCTTATCGTGTGTTCATTGGGTACATATTTTTTTTCTACAAATGGCCCATTTTATTTGCAACAAAAAATCAGTTGGTCCCATGAGTACTTATTGCACTTCAGGGTTCCATATGGGAATGTGTTCTATCTTCTGTTCACTCTTCTTGATCTTACATATATATTATAAACTGTATACTAACCTTAGTTTTCTTTTATTCTCTAACTTCAATTATTATCATAATCATTTACTCCTTGAGTATTCTAATTCTTGTCTTTCCTGTAAGATTAGGAAGGAAGTTTCTAATCTTATAGGGATGGAGATCTGGATCAGCAGTTGAGTGTTTACAGCCCTTGCAGAGGACCAGACTTCACTGCCCAGCATCCACACCTGAAAGCACAGGTCCACCTGTAGCCCCAGTTCCAGGGTGTCTGACAACCTCCGTTGTCTCTGTGCACATTCTCATGCACATGACAGGGAGAAAGATGTGCACATGCAGGTACATATCACAAGTCTGTAAAGAGAAATTCCAGTTTGAAAAAAAACCTTAGAATTGTTATCGGTTTGGCATTAGATGTTGGCTTCATTTAAGCTGACTTTTCTCAGCATTTTCTATGATGCTTACTGTCTTTTGTTTACTTTGCTTGCTTTGGTTTGTCAGTTTCTATAGAGCTCAGAAAGGTTTTTCTGGTCCTTAATCACTCTAAGTCTGTTTACCCAGACACACGATATGTCCAATATGTAAGGCATTTTATAATTGAAGAAACGTTCTGGGGATTGTGTGTTTAAATAAAAACATAACTTTAGATTGTTTTCTTTTCTGAACTACAATGTTGGCATAGCTGTTATGTCTTTTCCCCTTTCCTCAGAAATGGTTATTTTTTGGGGGAAGGGAGAAGAGGATGTGGGGGAACATTCAAAGGACAAGTTCTAGAATGAGCTCTCATCTTCCACCTTCCTGTTTCTTCACTACTATATTTACAAGACTGAGGAGGGAGTGTTTTAAGGGCTTCCTATCTACACCTCCCATCTCTGTCAGGGGCACTAGGATTGCACCTGTATGTATGCACTATTGCATCTGGCTACAAAAATACTTTTGATTCTCCTTTCCATATCATAGCTGCTTCCTTTAGAAAAATCCTCCATCCTCAAGTAGCCAAGAAGATCACATGAATATAATTAAATCCCATGGCCTTCCTAGATAAGAGAAGCTTCCTAGGTTTCAGAGGTTTTCAAAGCTGAGAGTTCTAGCACAATAGGACAAATAGTCAGCAAACTCAAACCTATGAGGCCAGAGCTTTTCCTTGACTTGTCTCAGGGAAGTGTGGCTCCCAAAGTAGAACAGAAACTGCTTTTCTTATCATTGCCATGGCATTTGAGTGAAAAATTCATATGAGAAATTCATTGAAATGATCTCAGAAAGAATGATGAGGTATAGTTTCACCCAACAAACAGATAAAGAAATTATTTCAGCCATGACCTATAGGTTGAATACAAGGTGAAGGAAAAGAGCCAGAAAAAGAATAAGAAAGAGAGGAAGGTGCTGGAGGAAGGGAACGAGGAAAGAAAGGTATTGATTTGGTCAGATTTTTCCAATATCATCATAATGGTGATTCTTTTCTTTTCTCTCTTGTAAAATGCAATGTAGCCTTAACAGAAAAAGGAAATCACAAACCAACCTAATCTACAAATACATTGTCATATTAAAATATTTATAAAACAAACTCAGCAAAAATAATTATACAGAAATATAGGTTGTTATTGTTTCTAAATTTTCTGTAATTTATCACTGTAACAGAAAAACAGAGGAATTCAGAGTATCCAAATGAATGCAGCTCTATCTGCTTATAACATCAAATTCCCATCCATAATTGGAATAAAGGAATGTTCGATGCTGATGGAAAAAAAAAAACAGAAAAAGAGAAAAGAGACAGAGTCATAATAGGAAATGTTGAAACTTGTCTCTAGTATCAGAAGGAAGAAAAGGATGCCTATGAAAGAAACACAGCCTACCTACTGTGTGTTTTAAGAGTCTCTGTATGTTGTTTGTGCCCCAGTAGAAACTAGACACAGGGTACCTCATAAACAGTAAGTATTTGTTTCTCTTTGTTAAGAAGATTGGGGAATCCATCATCAGAGATGCAGTGGGTTTGGGGTCCTCGGGGAACATGTTTCCATATGCATAATGGTGTCTTCTCCTAGTGCTCTCACAGGGGAGGAAGGATAAATTAAGGTGTCATATCTGCTGGTGGGCTACAGTAAACATTTACTCTGATATTAGGAATAGAGAAAAGAAACACTATTCACTTTCATTAAATATCTGTCTGAGACTCTCTAGCTAGACCATTGAGGGAAAAAATTATGTGTACTGAGGCAAAGCTCTATTACTATTTGTAGACATTTCCAGTTTGCAGTTTATACTTATGGGTGTGTACATGCACACACACATATTTATATAACCAATTATCTATTAAACAATTGTGAATTGCACTTGTTCTGAAAATAAATCACAAATGTTTCAGATACTGTACATGCATATATATGATATACAAATATGTATATGCTTATATATTATACATATGTTTTAGATACTGTACATGCATGTATATGATATGCATATATGTGATATAAATATAAGAATGTACATATATGTATATCTTATATATGCATGTACAGTATCTAAAACATCTGTGGTTAATTCTCAGAATAAGCACAATATACATATATAAGAATATACATATTATATATATATATATATATATATATATATACACATGCATGTACAGTATCTAAAACATCTGTGGTTAATTCTCAGAATGAGTTCAGTTCTCAATTGTTCAATGCATAATTGGTTTTACAACTTTCTAAAACTGTTGCTTGGAAACTAGGGTTTCGATATAGGATGCTATGGGGAGATATGCATTTAAACCATAGTATTTGGATTTAAATTACTTCTAATTTTTGGCATTTCCTCTTGATTGTTACTATCTTTCATTTTGGCTGCTGTACCCTTATTTTCAACAGAGATACAAAATAACATCTCTATCATTTTTAGACAGTCCAAGAAACTTGGAAATCTTTTTGAATATTAATTCTCCATAGAGATACACCAAGTGAGTTAGAGAAATAGAGACACTAAAACCATTGAATTATTATTTTTGAATGGTCCATATGCATACAGAAAATCTGAGCCCAGTAAGGTTGAGATAGCACAGGATGTGAAAGCACTGTTACTGAATTTAGCAGCCTGATAATCTTAATTCTGTTCAGGGACCTACATGGTAGGTGGGAAAAGAGAGAAAACACCTGCATGTTGCTCTTTGGTCACTTGTGTGCTATGTCATATCTGTGCACACACAAAAACACATGCACACACACACACACACACACTCACAAAGCACAAAGAAATAAATGCATTTTAAAAGTTAAAAAAGTCTGAAGAAAGTAAATATATTTATCTTTAAGTTTTATGCATGTGTGTGTTGTATCTTCAGCATCTCCACCCTCAGTCCCAACCTTCCTCTTTCTTACCCTCTTCTCTCTCATTACTCCCCTCTTCTTCCTAGGCAGTTTTTCTTCTCTTTTTATGCACATGTACATGCATGTGTTTATCTAGATATCCATGTAACTTAAGGAACTCAAGAGACTAGACGGTAAAATGCCAATTAACCCAATTAAAAAATGGGGCGATGAACTGAACAGAGAATTCTCAACAGAAGAAGTTCGAATGGCCAAAAGACACTTAAGGTCATGCTCAACCTCCCTAGCTATCAGGGAAATGCAAATCAAAACAACTTTGAGATATCATCTCACACCTGTCAGATTGGCTAAAATCCAAAACACCAATAATAACCTTTGCTGGAGAGGTTGTGGGGTAAGGGGCACACTCATCCATTGCTGGTGGGAATGCAAACTTGTGCAACCACTTTGGAAAGCAGTGTGGCGGTTTCTCAGGAAATTCGGGATCAACCTACCCCAGGACCCAGCAATTCCACTATTGGGAATCTACCCAAGAGATGACCAATCATACAACAAAAGCATATGCTCATCTATGTTCATAGCAGCATTATTTGTAATAGCCAGATCCTGGAGACAGCCTAGATGCCCTTCAGTGGAAGAATGGATGAAGAAACTGTGGAATATATACATGCTAGAATACTACTCAGCGGTAAAAAACAATGACATCTTGAATTTTGCAGGCAAATGGATGGAAATAGAAAACACTATTCTGAGTGAGGTAACCCAGACCCATAAAGATGAACATGGGATGTACTCACTCATATTCGGTTTCTAGCCATGATTATAGGACATCGAGCCTATAAGTTTGGGATCCTTGAGAAGATAATAAGAAGGTGAACTCCCAAAAAAGATATAGTAATCCTCCTGGATATTGGAAGTAGACACGATCGCCAGGCAAAATTGGGAACTTGAGGGTTGGGCAAGACTGGGCCAAGGGAAGATGGGGAGAGAAAAGTGTGAAGGGGAGAGCGGGGGGAGCTCGGAGGAATGGGGTGCTTGGGATATAGGAAGGGTGGATATGAGAGCAGTGAAGCATATATCTGAATTTAAGGAGCTACCTGAGGGTTGTCAAGAGACTTGACCCTAGAGGGGTTCCCAGGTTTCCAGGGAGACGCCCCCAGTTAGTTCCTTGGGCAGCTGAGGAGAGGGAGCCTGAAAAGGCCAGTTCCTATAGCCATACTGATGAATTTCTTGCATATCACCATAGAACCTCCACCTGACGATAGATGAAGAAAATGACAGAGCCCCACCTTGGAGCACCGGACTGAGCTCCCAAGGTCCTGATGAGGAGCAGAAGGAGAGAGAACATGAGAAAGAAAGTCAGGACCGTGAGGGAACCTCCAGCTGGCGACAGATGGGGAAGGTGACTGAGCCCCACATTGGAGCACTGGACTGAGCTCCCAAGGTCCCGATGAGGAGCAGAAGGAGAGAGAACATGAGAAAGAAAGTCAGGACCGTGAGGGAACCTCCAGCTGGCGACAGATGGGGAAGGTGACTGAGCCCCACATTGGAGCACTGGACTGAGCTCCCAAGGTCCCGATGAGGAGCAGAAGGAGCGAGAACATGAGGGAGAAAGTCAGGAACGAGAGGGGTGCGTTCACTCATGGAGACGGTGGGACAGAACTAATGGGAGATCACCAACTCCAGTTGGAATGGGACTGATGGATCATGCGACCAAACCCGTCTCTCTGAGTGTGGCCAACAGCGGGGGCTGACTGAGAAGCAAAGGACAATGGCTCTGGGCTCTGATTCTTCTTCATGGACGGGCTCTGTGGGAGCCTTCTCAGCTTGGTCGATCACCTTCCTGGACCTGGGGGGAGTTGGGAGGACCTTGGTCTTAGCATAGAGTGGGGAACCCTGATGGCTCCTTGGCCTTGAGAGGGAGGGAGGGGAGGTATGGGTGGAGGGGAGGGGAGGGAAGGGGGAGAAGGAGGGGAGAGAAAGGGGAGAAGGAGGGGAGGGAGGGGGGAGGAGGAGGGAAGGAGATGGAAATTTTTAAATATAAAAAAAAATAATAAACCATGAGAAAAAAAAATGAGAGGAAACATTATATTTTTCCTTCTGAGATTGACTTAGTTCATTAAATACAATAATCTTCCATCTCAGTCACTGCCCTGCAGATGACATAACACTTCTCTTTAGTGGCATCAAACTTTCCCATTCTGCACATTGCCGTGTTTTCCTTTTCCATGTCTCTGAGTGGGACACTTTAGTTGGTTGCACAATGTAGCTATTGTGAACAGTGTTTCAGTGAACTCTGATGTGCAAGGATCTCTGTGATAAGTTGACTTGAAGTCCTTGGATAACTTGTTAAGTACAATTATTTATACCATAGAGAAGACTTGAGGGACATATATCATTGTTTATTGTTCTTTATCTGCATTTTAAAAGTATCCAGATAACATTGCTTTCTGTTCAAGACTATAAGCCATAATTTGGTATATTTTTATTATCAAATTTCATGTCTTTAAATGGGAGAAAGAACAAGGCTATAATTACCTGTAATTCCATTGCTCTCAAAATGCATTTCTTTTGACGCAACATAGATTTTTCATTTCTGCAACTCTCTGGTGCTAGTTTTTATTGTAATAAATTCTATTGTGTATACTTAAAGGCTTATAGTGTGACTTAGTGTCACACTATAGAATGGAGGCAGACAGGTTACAGTAACTGTGAAAAATGGAGCACACACACCCAGCCTCTTGCATGGAAGCCCTGTGTTGTGTTTGTGGCAAGAGCAACTGAAACTCATTGATTTAATGTGGATCCTATCTAACATTGGTTTACACAGTTACTAATGATTTTGCAGCACTTACTGTGCCACTTGTAGCAAATCTGGCCTGCAACTGAAACGTAATTCTTACTCATTATTTTAAGAAAAATGTGAAACATACTTGATATTCTGGTCATATTAACCAGATAGTTAATGCTAATCAAAATATAGAGTAATATTTCTATACACCATATGTTCTCTTGAACTCTTTGTGTATATGTGTGTGCATGTGTATGTGTATGTATAGTATACAATTGACTGTAGTTTTGTGCATTTGTATATATGGCTACATTTGTATGTGGGGCAGGGGACAAAGGTCAGAGTCTTGTGCCTTCCAATATTTTGCTTTACCTTATTGATTTATTTTTTGATACAATGTCTTACTAGTTCCCAGAGTTAACCAGTTGCCTAGACAGATTAGCCAGGACAGTTCCAGGGAGGTGCTGCTCTTTCTGCTTGACCTGCACTCCAGTACTTAAATGGGCACTGATACTCTGAGCTTTGTTCCTCACATTTTTCACATCAGATTTATCCACTGAGGGATTTTGTGTATACTAAGAGTCACCTCTAAACTCTTTAGTCCACACCACCGGGTTCCTAGTAGGAAGACAAACTTTCTCAGTGTTGAGCACAGTTTTGCCTTCTAGCATAAAAATATAATAGTGGTCTATAGTCAGAGAAAAAAAAAAGAACAGTTATTTCTATGTCTGTTCATGATGTGAATGAATCATTTGCACATGCATCCATCTCTTCTAGACTGTGCAGACCAAGATGTTCTATAGAAAATAGTTCATTTTTCTTGAGATCATACACTAAATATTCATAATGCTTTACTTCCATCTCTTTATGTAGAGGAAATTTGTTCAGATGTAGAAGGTCAGGCTTGCTGGTGTATACCTGTAATCCTGGATGTTAGGAACCAGAGGTCAAGATCAGCTGGGGGGTAGGGGGTGCATAGAATGGCTCTCTCTTTAGCATGGATAGATAGATAGATAAGATAGATAGATAGATAGATAGATAGATAGATAGATGATAGTTACTTAGATAGATGATAAATAGATGATAGATAGATAGATAAATTATAGATAGATAGATCCTAGATAGATAGATGATAGATAGATGAGACAGAAAGATAATAGATAAAATGGTAAACAGTAAACAAATTAATATTCTAAGGTTCTCTATACTCTTGTCCCATGTACCTTTATGCTCTTTTTGTATTTTATACATTTTTTTCATTTCTGGTTATGATACCTCCTTGTTATTTAGTTAACAAATGTTCTTTTCCATTTCTGCACATTATTTTACTGAAGCTCTCCTTTGGCTTTTCTAAATACCATTAACCATATATGTTTACCCCAATATTTTACATATTTTTAAAATTTCTCATTCTCTTCTGAATTTTAATTTTTATAATTTAGTATTTGAAAATTATTGTAGTTATAATTTCTGTGTAGTAATGGGCATCTTTGGGTATCATTTGGACATCTTTATATTTTCTTATTGGTTACCTTATTTTTCAGTTTTTATAAATGATTTTAATTGCAACTCAGATATAAATTTATAAAATACCTAGCTTACTGCTAGTTAAAGCTACTAGGTTAAGAATCTTTGTCTTATTCTATCAAAAGGCACAATTTCTGGTCTTCTTTTTCTTTCCAAAGCAATTATAAGCCTCTTTGCAACTATAATCTTAACATCTTTGCAACTTAATCTTAATCTTTTTTCTGTTCTTTTCTTTATGTATGCATGTCTCTCTCTCTCTCTCTCTCTCTCTCTCTCTCTCTCTCTCTCTCTCTCTCTCTCTCTGTGTGTGTGTGTGTGTGTGTTTGTGTGTGCATTTGAGTTTTGAGAGACCAGGTCTCACTACTGACCTTCTCTCTGGCCCATTTCCTGGATCCTGTCTAGAAATTTTTATGTTCTGCCAATCTCTAATGCTTTCCATTTCTTCATCTTTCTTTTCTAAAATAATCTTCCAGTTCTTTAGTGAGATAGAATCAATAAAGAATAAATCAGACATCACTGGACAATAACTGTCACATTGCTCTGAACTTAATGTAGACCATTCTAGATTCTTCAAATTTTCTCATTCGTATTATTACCACCTAACAATCATTAATTCTGTCTGTGGTTATTCTGGGTGCAATTGTCTACTAAATATAAAACTGCAGTGTAGAATGGAGGTAGAAAATGATAGAACCTTATCTCTCAGAATGCATTGAGGAAGGTACTGAGAAATTTAAAGATGAGTACTTAGATATAAGTAAATAACCCATATAGGTGACATGAGACAATACTTAAATTGCACTCAGATTTTACCTGATGTGAATGGAGTCGTCCCTCACATCTATATTAATCGTTTTTAAATGCTGTCATTCATTTATTTTATTTTGCGTCTATGTGTGTGAGCCCAAGTATATGTACGTGCAGCACATGTGTGCCAGTATCCGTGGAGGTCAGGAGAGAGCTGGATACCCTGGAACTAGAGTTGCAGATGTTTGTGAACTGCCATGTGGATGCTGGGAACTGAACGTGGGCCCTCTGCAAGGGACCCATTACTGGCCAAAGATTAGCCATGAAAATGTGAGAGCTTATTTTTTCAATTATACTATGAGAACTTTCAAATCTAGTGGTGCAAATCTGTAATCCCAGTTATTCCAAAGACTGCAGGAGATTCATTGCTAGTGTGCACCACGTAGTATGCTGAAGAGCAGCATGGGCAACTTACGGGGACTGTCTAAAATAAAGGTAAAAATGAAGTCACGACAGATAGCTCAGGTGTAAGAGTGTTTGCCTGGTGTGGACAAGTCCCAGTGTTTAATCCCCAGTGATGAAAAAGGAGAGGAAAGAGGGAAAGAGGAAGGGGGAGAGAGACAGAGACAGAGAGACAGAGAGAGGGAGAGAGAGAGAGGCAGGGAGAGAGAGAGAGAGAGAGAGAGAGAGAGAGAGAGGAGGGGAGAGTAGGAGAGGGGAGGGGAGAGGAAGGAAGGGGAGGGGAGGGGAGGCTTGGTTTTGTCTCCATTATCTACCAGAGAGAAGACAGCAGACTGAAGACATGAGCGTGCCTTTGAACACACCCCGTTTGTGTGAATGCGTTCCACATCTGGATGTTCCCAAAAGTCCCCTGTTCATCCCTTTCTATTTTGTTTCTTCATTTGGCTACATGTATTCAGAGTGACTGCATACTTGAATCTCCTCTTGGGCCTGCGTAAGGTAATATTTTGTCTCTTGGCACTATGTGTTACCGAATATAAGTAAGCATGCAGAGAAAATTGCCTGCCCTCAATTACTCTGATTCCTCAATCACACATTATTAATTACCTCAGCTTCTCCCTTTGCTCTGCAGTCACAATGGACTGCTTCTATTCCTATCTTTTCATACAGGTCATGTATTAAATAGCCTCACTCCTGAGTCATTCCTGAATCAATGAAAATTGCATGGTTTGTGAGTCAGCTTAAGCTCATGTTTACAGATCAGTTCCTTTTTGTTCACTGCCATCAAGTCCAAATAATTATTTTTCCTCTAAGTTTAGAGAGAAACTAATAGATGTATCAGGGTAGAAACTGAATTTATAAACTCTTAATCAATGTAAATCACTCAAAACTACTGATAATATTGTGAGTCTGATTGGAAGGTCTCAAGATTTCTCTTATTCATATGTCTTTGTAGTAAATGAGATAGTTGTAAATGACCAATTATCAACCTGTGGATTTAAATTAAGAATTAATATTTATGAAAACTATACTGTAATAACATAAAGGAATAAACCTAGGATTTTTAATAATGGCACTTTAATATAATAATACTATCTCTTCTATAGTATTAAATGCATGACATGATCATGGTTATAAGAATAGCTTTTACTATTAAGTTATGAATTGTTAGATTTTATTTGTCCTCTGAGACTTAGATCTATGGAACTAAATTATTTTAGGATGGGCACATTGTTTTTTATATATTGAGCAGCATTGTCTGTTACTGTTTATATCTGATTTCTATGGTAGTATATCTTTTATGTTCACAAATTTGAATGAATATTGTGTATATAAACATCATCTATAATTTTATTACTTGAAATCTATTTCCAGAGAGTATTTCTTTAAAGACAGAGTTGAAAACTTAGGTGAATCATAGCCAACACCCTACTCATCCTTTGATATTCATAAAAACTCATGAATATTATTTATTTTCTGTTCTTCTTCACCATCTCTCTCTATCAGCCTAAGCTTTGAAGGTAATAAGACTGACAATTTCAGGTGATGAATTTTAGTTTTCTCAGGAATCTGAATATAAACACAAAGTTATTGGATTATTAGCTCTCCAGTTCTGTATGATTCTAGTCATGTTTCCTACATAGTGTCTTTAACAATACACTCACTTTGTTTTAAATCTAAATAAATGACCTTCATCCTTGGAAAATGCATATACCACTTAGTTGAAAGCATATTTTCATATATTTTGTAGGTATATGCTTAATGTATATGGTTTTTGTTTTTGTTTTTGTTTTCTTTGGTTTTTCGAGACAGGGTTTCCCTGTAGTTTCTAGAGCCTGTCCTGGAACTAGCTCTTGTAGACCAGGCTGGCCTCGAACTCAGAGATCTGCCTCCCTCTGCCTCCGGAGTGCTGGGATTAAAGGCGTGCGCCACCACTGCCCGGCTGTATATGGTTTTTGTATATATATTTTCCTTCAAAATTTTTAATATGCCTTGTCTACTGGGAAAGCAAATGGCAATAAATGACATTTACTTTTACAATAAAATAAATACCATCTCCAAGTTGCCAAAGTGTATAATTGTCCCTTTAAGTATTTATCGCTGGCATATTTCAAGTCGGACGTTTCTACGTTACTCCTGTTTACTACAAATTTCCTTTCAAAGTCTTTAAAATAATATTTACCAGAATTCCTTCTGCCATGTCCTCCAGGTGGCCAATCACCAACTTGATTCAATTGTTTCTCCAGTTTGCTCTCATGCCACAATTATTCAGCAATCAAAACTATACTTTGAAGATATTTTCATGAATAAATGTACAATTTAATTTTTCTTAAAAGTTCTACATCTGACTACATCTTCCATCAAAAGTAAGAGGAGAAGGAAGGGAGGCAGTGGGTTAGAGATAGCAGCATTAATCCCCATCTTTGTGATACTAAAACAATAAATACATCAAGGAAACTTCTGATGGGAGTGCTGGGAAATGAGATACACATTCATAGGGATTCAAAAGGAAACAGGAGACAGAGATGCAGGAATCTGGAAACAGTGGCTTTTAAATTTGGAAAAGAAACAAACAAAGAAAAAACCTAACATGATGGGGAAAAGGGGTGTCATGTCCCAAAAGGGCTTCTAAATCAGAGAGAAGAAAATGCCTCTGCTGGCCCTGCAGTCACACAGACTGGCATTTGGCACACTATTTATGACAAGGGATCTATCATCCCAGTAGCAAGTAAACACTATGGGGGTTAGGTTCCTGCTGCCACAGCTCACTGGTACAGGCACCTGGTGGGGAACCATCTTCAGCAATTATCTTACCATCAAACCTTTGCCTCAAGGGGTCCTAAGTTGCTACATTTTTATATAACCAATCTCCAAAGACCTTCCCACTTCAGTGACCGAGAGAATAAGCACCAGATGATCCATCTTAGACAGGAATTTGGTTGTAACTTGGACCCATGTATTGGTGATATTTTGTTTGTGCTATAACAAATAAAGCTTGCCTGAAGATAAGAGTGCAGATCTAGCCAGTAGTTAGCCATAGAGGCCAGACAATGGTGGCACACACCTTTAATCCCAGCACTTGAGAGACAGAGGCAAATAGATCTTGGTGAGTTCAAGGCTACCCTGAACTACATGAGATTTAGTCTGTCCAAAAGAGAAATAGACTTCCTTGCTCATGTTCTCCCTCCTTCTGCTCCTCATTTGGACCTTGGAAGCTCAATCCGGTGCTCCAATCCATCGCCAGATGAAGGGTCTGTGGTGATATGCAAGATATTCATCAGTATGGCTATAGGATAGGGCCAGTTCAGGCTCCCTCTCCTCAGCTGCCCAAGGAACTAGCTGGGGACATCTTCTTGGATACCTGGGAACCCCTCTAGATTCAAGTCTCTTGCCAACCCTAAGATGGCTCCCTTAATTAAGGTAATTAATCATATTACAAAAGCATCTATTCAACTATGTTTATAGCAGCATTATTTGTAATAGCCAGAACCTGGAAACAACCTAGATGCCCTTCAGTGGAAGAATGGATGAAGAAAGTGTGGAATATATACATATTAGAGTACTACTCGGCGGTAAAAAACAATGACATCTTGAATTTTGCATGCAAATGGAGGGAAATAGAAAACACCATCCTGAGTGAGGTAACCCAGGCCCAAAAAGATGAACATGGGATGTACTCACTCATAATTGGGTTCTAGCCATAAATAAAGGACATCAAGCCTATAATTCGTAAAAATCCCAGAGAAGCTATATAAGAAGGTGAACCCAAAGAAAAACATATAGTTATCCTCCTGGATACTGGAAGTAGACAAGATTGCCGGACAAAAAATGGGAACATAGGGGTGGGGTGGGATGGGGGGAAGGGGGATGGGGCGAGAAAAGTGTGAAGTGGAGGATGGGAAGAGCTTGGGGGAATAGGATGGTTGGGATATAGGAAGGGTGGATATGGGAACAAGGAATTATATATCTTACTTAAGGGAGCCATTCTAGGGTTGGCAGAGACTTGACTCTAGAGGGGTTCCCAGGTGTCCAGAGGACGCCCCCAGCTAGGTCCTTGGGCAGCTGAGGAGAGGGTGCCAGAAATGTACAGATCCTATTGCCATACTCATGAATATCTTGCATATCACCATAGAACCTTCACCTGGCATTGGATGGAGAAAATGACAGAGCCCCACATAGGAGCACTGGACTGAGCTCCCAAGGTCCCGATGAGGAGCAAAAGGAGGGAGATCATGAGCAAGGAAGTCAGGACCGTGAGGAGTGCGTTTACCCATTGAGACAGTGGGACAGATCTAACGGGAGACCACCAAGTCCAGTTGGAATGGAACTGATGGAACGGGGGACCAAACCGGGCTCTCTGAATGTGGCTGACGGTGGAGGAGGACTGAGAAACCAAGGACAAAGGCAATGAATGTGAACTCTACAGCATGGACGGGCTCACTGTGAGCCTTAACCTTCACCTGGCGATGGATGGAGATAGAGACAGAGCCCCACATTGGAGCACCGGACTGAGGTCCCAAAGTTCTGATGAGGAGCAGAAGGAGAGAGATCATGAGAAAGAAAGTCAGAACCATGAGGGATGCGTTCACCCACTGAGACGGCAGGACAGAACTAATGGGAGACCACCAAGTTCACTTGGAATGGGACTGATGGAACATGCGACCAAATCGGACTCTCTGAAAGTGGCTGATGGTGGAGGCTGACCGAGGAGCCAAGGACAATGGCGATGGCCTTGGTCTCTATGACATGTACGGGCTCTGTGTGAGCCTTGTCAGTTTGGTTGCTCACCTTCCTGGACCTGGAGGGAGTTGGGAGGACCTTGGACTCAACATAGTGTAGAGAACCCTGATGGCTCTTTGGCCTGGAGAGGGAGGGAGTGGGGGTATGGGTGGAGGGGAGGGGAGGGAAGGGGGAGGAGGGGAGGAGATGGCAATTTTTAATAAAAATAAATAAGCTGGAAGAAAAAAAATTACAAAACAATAAAAAAATTTCCACCTCCTCCCGTCCTCCCATTTCCTTTCCCCTTCCCCCTCCCCCTCCCCCTCCCTCTCTAGTCCAAAGAGCAGTCAGGGTTCCCTGCCCTGTGGGAAGTCCAAGGTCCTCCCCTCTCCATCCAGGTCTAGGAAGGTGAGCATCCAAACATACTATAGGCTCCCACAAAGCCGGTACATGGAGTAGAATCAAAATCCAGTGCCACTGTCCTTGGCTTCTCAGTCAACCCTCATTGTCTGCCACTTTCAGAGAGTCTGAATGATCACATGATCCATCAATCCCAGTTCAGTAGCCTTGGTGAGTTCCCATTAGATCAGCCCCACCATCTCAGTGGGTGAGTGTACCCCTCATGGTGTGGAATATATATGCATTAGAGTACTACTCAGTGGTAAAAAACAATGACACCTTGAATTTTGCATGCAACTGGATGGAAATAGAAAACACTGTCCTGAGTGAGGTAACCCAGACCCAAAAAGATGAATATGATATGTACTCACTCATAAGTGGATTCTAGGCATAAATAAAGGACATTGAGCCTAGAATTCGGCATCCTAGAGAAGCTAAATAAGAAGGTGAACTGAAAGAAAAACATATAGTTATCCTCCTGGATATTGGAAGTAGACAAGATTGCCAGGCAAAAAGTGGGAACTTGGGGGTGGGGATAGGATGGGGTAAGGGGAGATGGGGAGAGAAAAGTGAGAGGGGGAGGATGGGGAGAGCTTGGGGAATGGGTCGGTTGGGATGGAGAAAGGGTAGATATGGGAGCAGGGAAGTTGTTTTGATTTGCATTTCCCTGATTGCTAAGGAGGTTGAGCATGCCATTAAGTGTCTTTTGGCCATTCGAACTTCTTCTGTTGAGAATTCTCTGTTCAGTTCAGTGCCCCATTTTTTAATTGGGTTCATTAGCATTTTAAAGTCTAGTCTCTTGAGTTCCTTATATATTTTGGAGATCAGACCTTTGTCTGTTGTGGGGTTGGTGAAGATCTTTTCCCAGTCAGTAGGCTGCCTTTTTGTCTTAGTGACAGTGTCCTTTGCTTTACAGAAGCTGCTCAGCTTCAGGAGGTCCCGTTTATTCAATGTTGCCCTTAATGTCTGTGCTGCTGGGGCTATACGTAGGAAGCGGTCTCCTGTGCCCAAATGTTGTAGAGTACTTCCTACTTTGTCCTCTAACAGGTTCAGTGTGATATTGAGGTCTTTAATCCATTTGGACTTGAGTTTTGTGCATGGTGATAGACACGGATCTACTTTCATTCTTCAACAGGTTGACATCCAGTTATGCCAGCACCATT
This sequence comes from Arvicola amphibius, assembly GCF_903992535.2. Taxonomy (NCBI): domain Eukaryota; kingdom Metazoa; phylum Chordata; class Mammalia; order Rodentia; family Cricetidae; genus Arvicola; species Arvicola amphibius. The sequence goes on from NW_024582324.1 coordinate 51,548, forward strand.
TGTTGAAGATGCTTTCTTTCTTCCATTGTGTGCTTTTACCTCCTTTATCAAAAATCAGGTGTTCATAGGTTTGTGGGTTAAGATCTGGGTCTTCTATTCGATTCCATTGGTCGACTTCTCTATTTTTATGCCGATACCAAGCTGTTTTCAATACTGTAGCTCTGTAATAGAGTTTGAAGTCAGGGATGGTAATGCCTCCAGAAGTTCCTTTATTGTGTAAGATCGTTTTGGCTATCCTGGGTTTCTTGTTCTTCCATATAAAGTTGATTATTTTCCTCTCAAGATCTGTGAAGAATTTTGATGGGATGTTTAAGGGGATTGCATTAAATCTATAGATTGCCTTTGGTAGTATTGCCATTTTTACTATGTTGATCCTCCCAATCCAAGAGCAAGGGAGATCCTCCCAGTTTCTGGTATCCTCTTCAATTTCTTTCTTTTTTTTTTTTTTTTTTTTTTTGGTTTATCGAGACAGGGTTTCTCTGTGGCTTTGGAGCCTGTCCTGGAACTAGCTCTTGTAGACCAGGCTGGTCTCGAACTCACAGAGATCCACCTGCTTCTGCCTCCCGAGTGCTGGGATTAAAGGTGTGCGCCACCACCGCCCGGCTTCAATTTCTTTCTTCAAAGACTTAAAGTTCTTGTCAAATAGGTCTTTCACTTCCTTGGTTAGAGTTACCCCAAGATATTTTATGTTATTTGTGGCTATCGTGAAAGGTGAAGCTTCTCTGATTTCTTTCTCTGCTTCCTTATCCTTTGTGTATAGGAGGGCGACTGATTTTTTGGAGTTGATCTTGTAACCTGCCACACTACTAAAGGAGTTTATCAGCTGTAGGAGTTCTTTGGTGGAGTTTTTCGGGTCGCTTATGTACACTATCATATCATCTGCAAATAATGAAAGTTTAACTTCTTCCTTTCCAATTCGAATCCCCTTGATCCCCTTGTTTTGTCTTATTGCTATTGCTAGAACTTCAAGCACTATATTGAAGAGATAAGGAGAGAGTGGACAGCCTTGTCGCATTCCTGAATTTAGTGGGATGGCCTTGAGTTTCTCTCCATTTAATTTGATGTTAGCTGTCGGCTTGCTGTAAATAGCCTTTATTATATTTAGGAATGACCCCTGTATCCCTAATCTCTCCACGACCTTTATCATAAAGGGGTGCTGAATTTTGTCAAATGCTTTTTCTGCATCTAATGAGATGATCATATGGTTTTTATCCTTCAGTTTATTTATATGATAGATTACATTGATAGATTTTCGTATGTTGAACCAGCCCTGCATCTCTGGCATGAAGCCTACTTGATCATAGTGAATAATTTTTCTTATGTGTTCTTGGATTCTGTTTGCCAGTATTTTATTGAGAATTTTTGCATCGATGTTCATGAGTGAGATTGGCCTGTAATTCTCTTTCTTGGTTAAGTCTTTGTGTGGTTTAGGTATCAGGGTGATTGTAGCTTCATAAAAGGAATTTGGCAATGACTGTTCTGTTTCTATATTATGAAATACCTTAAAGAGTGTAGGTATTAGGTCTTCTTGGAAGTTCTGGTAGAATTCTGCATTGAACCCATCAGGTCCTGGGCTCTTTTTGGTAGGGAGGTTTCAAATAACAGTTTCCAATTCTTCGCGACTAACAGGACGATTTAGAGCATTTACCAGGTCCTGGTTTAACTTTGGTACATGGTACTTATGTAAAAAAATGTCCATTTCTTTTACATTTTCCAATTTTGTGGCATACAGGCTTTTGTAGTAAGATCTAATGATTCTCTGAATTTCCTCTGTGTCTGTGGTTATGTCCCCTTTTTCATTTCTGATCTTATTAATTTGTGTGTTCTCTCTCTGCCATTTGATTAGTTTGGCTAGGGGTTTGTCAATCTTGTTGATTTTCTCCAAGAACCAGCTTTTGGTTTCATTGATTCTTTGGATTGTTTTCTGTGTTTCTATTTTGTTGATTTCTGCCCTCAGTTTGATAATTTCCAGTCTTCTACTCCTCCTAGGTGAGTCTGCTTCTTTCTTTTCTAAAGCTTTCAGGTGTGCTGTTAAGTCTCCAATGTGTGCTTTCTCCGTTTTTTTTTAAGTGGGCACTTAGTACTATGATTTTTCCTCTTAGCACTGCTTTCATAGTGTCCCATAAGTTTGAGTATGTTGTGTCTTTATTTTCATTAAATTCAAGAAAGGATTTCATTTCTTTCTTTATGTCTTCCTTGACCCAGCTGTGGTTCAGTAGTTGACTGTTCAGTTTCCATGAGTTTGTAGGCTTTCTGGGGGTAGCATTGTTGTTGAATTCTAATTTTAATCCATGGTGATCCGATAAGGTGCAGGTGGTTACTAATATGGCCGTCAATCAAGACACACAATCTTTTCCTCACCACGAGTTCTGCTGTACATTAATTCCTTGTGTGGTTTCTCTTTCCAGCTTAACTAAATGATACAGTTTAGCTTGAATTCATCACGATTAAATGAAAATTAGCTCATATTGCCATATAATGACAAAAATGAATTATTGCTCTTACTTTTCAGCAAATGAAGATATTTGCCAAAACAGTTATCTTCAAAATTGCATATAGAGATGAGATATGAACTTCATGATGAGAAATGCAGTTAAATGAATTTTTATAAATTGCCCATTTCATAAAGTATGGTTCCTATTATTCTCTATTTTTAATGCCTAAGCATCATTGTCGAGGCCTTGGAAGAGCGCACTTCAGCTTAGGACCTTTAATAAAGCAGAACAGAACTGCTGTTATTGAGGGTGCATTTCTGCCAAGCTTGGCACTGTGTGTTGTCTAGGATGAATTCTCCAAAATCTAGGCTAAGGTTATCTATTCTCATCACTGATAGGATTCTCAAATCTGCTAGCCCTTCCTCTCTTTGTCTGCCCTTTGGAAAGTCACTTTAAACCCAGAGACTTCTTCAAAAGGTATTAGATAGTACCTCATTAAAAACACAATCAGTACTATTAATCTGCAAAATTGTCTTAAAGGATTGCTTTCTTTTAGTTCAGAGAGGTACATGGCATGTCCTGAGTGCTGATGTTGTGCAAATAGGATGCCAGGCACTTTTCACTTGCTTTCTCATTTGATTTCTTTCTGAATACTGCAAAGGTTTGTACAGATGAGAAAACAAAAGCTCAGGAAGCTGAAATAGCTATCAAGCCATCCTGCAGTCCTTGCCTCTTCTCCAAAATAGGGAGAATCAACATTTTTCCCCTAGCAACTTGTGATCAGGGTCCATAATGGAGCTGTGTGTGGGTGATGGTGACTGCATCAAAATTATTGTCATCGGCACCATTTACAGTTGAAATGTTAGAAGCGATTTTTTTTCTTTGAAAATCCCTGTCACAAGTGATATTCTATTGGATATTAGTTTGTATTATAATGCTGAAGTGCAAAAAAACTGTGTTTGGATTCAAAGAGCTCTGAATGAAACCTATAGATCTGTTGCTCACCAGACCTATAATTTGCTCAAAATATTGATGACTTGAGGTAAACTCTGATTTCAGGATGTTCCCATTCCCCTTTATCTAGGATTATTTTATAATGGTAAATTTTTGCTTATTTGATATTCAGCTTTTTATTAACTATTTTCATAACCAATATATTTTACACATTTAGAAGAAAAATGTGTGTGACAACTTAAATAAACCATATCTTCAATGAGCCATAAAAAAGTGTGTTTTTTTTTTTTAGTTATATTTGGGTCACCTACATGGAATATTTATAGGCTTGTGTTCGTAGGAAACCAGGAAGGACCCTGAAGAGCCCAAACTCTCTTAAAGAATAAGAACAATGTGAGAATGTCAAAATTGTGGATAATTTATTTAGTTTTGTTAATGAGAATAAAATATGGTCCCTTTTCCATGTCACCTCTATGTTTTACCTAAGGGTGTGTGTCCTTTACTGTTTTTGAATGCTGGACCTTATTGAAGAGATTCAACTGAAACGATGATGTATAATTTAGGGGAATAATAATCATGCTTACTACATCTTTGTGCACACATTCTTGGTGGTCACAATCTGAACTAGGAATTTCCAGGTTCTTGGCATCTTATTCAAATACTTGGAAAAAACTCACAATTAGTAAGTCAGCAAAGTGTTTTATTTAAGTAGACAGTACAGGATACATCGGAAAGTAGCCGTGGGTTACTTAGGCTAGAGTGCCCAAACACATAGGTTGTTACTTGATGCTTCCATTATATGGAATCTAGGGGAAGAAGAATTGGTTGCTGGGAAACAGGCCATAGGTATAGATATTTCTTTGTTTTGATTGAGAACCCTAGATTACATAAGATTTTGCTCATCTTGACATCATCATTTCTGTGATGGATCTGGGTTAATAATAACATGTATGTTAATCATGTATAAACACAGGATGGTAAATAGGGGCATACTTTAAAAGTTCAGACATAACACAGTTGGTCCATCTATGCATACCACCCAAACTCTTTTTAGCAGAATAAGACCCATGTTTCCCATTGCCAAATATGTTCTGGGACTTTTGAATGGAAACTGATCATGAAAGAGAAGTTTACTTGAAGGTCACTAGGGGAGAAACCCTTCGCATTGTTTAGAGCAGGGGAAACACACATTCCATGCGGGCAGGACCTAGAGTTGCTTAGGCTTTGAATAAACACCCTTTTCCAATAATGTACCTAGCTTGGAAGAGGGGTGATTATGTGAAGCCTAAGCCAATGAAGAGCTCAGATTGCTGAGCTATTATGCTTGCCTGCCTCACTTTTGAAGCACACTATCATTTAAGAAGAATTACAGAGGAGAATATTTTCTTTCATTATGCAAAGTATGCTAGATAGATAAAAGAATTGCTGGCAAATGATTTTGCCACCTGGAGAACATTGCCATTGCTCAGATCTCTGGGATACATGCTGTAGAGCAGAGTTATTTTTTTCCAAAGCCCAGAGATCTCTAAAGCAGACTATAGAGTCTAACAATTTTATCATGAGAAACCAAGTTACAAGAAGGGGTTCCATTAATAAGGTGAACTTGTAATTGATATTTAGGGTACAAAAAAGATGAAGCTAGGTCTAAACTACTCCATACCCCAAACAAAACTTTAGTAAGAGTGAAACTGATGAAAGATGCCTGGGTGAACTACAGGTAGACAAAAGGCTTAGCATGGTGTTTGTAAAAGTGATGTAAGTAAAAGACCCAAGAGCCTGCATCCCAGGAGGAGGATAGGTATTGTCACAAACTGTGTAGGAACAATCCTGATTGCAAATGACACCCAGTGGGCACAGCTAAAGCAGTTGTAGTAATGCGTTGATTTAACATTTTATTGGGAGAAATAAAACTCCATTGGTCTGGAACAGTGGGTGCTTGGGTGTAAAATTGTAAGAACTTAAGTAGTGTGGGAAGCATATGGATTTCAATGAAGTGGAGGATTTTCTGAGGTTGGCCTTAGCATGATGTGAAGGCATGACCACAACACAGATGTACTTGCAGTCCGGTTGGACAGAGATCACCACTGTAAGATGTAATCCTTGCTGGCAGCATTATTCATAATCAAAAGACTTGAAGTCTCCATCTAGGCACAGCCTGAATCTGAAGAAACCAACCAACTCCACAAACCTGTCCTTTGACCTCCACATATATACCACGACATATGCATCCCCATCACATATACAATACAAATTAATTAATTTAATTTTTTTTTTAGTTTATAAACCCATGCTTGGTTTTGTACCATGGGGAAGGTCTCGGTGAATGGAATCCCTTGGGAGAAGTATCTTGGGATGGATGTTGATTACTTTGTTTGCCTCTGTACCCAACAGCACAAGATAACTCAGTGCACCTCATCTCAATGCTCAGGAGACTCACTTTTCCAAAATACACCCATGCAGAACCACAAAAAGAGACACAAAAAGGGTTTAGAACAATCACAGGGGGAAAATCAATGGAATATTGAAAATAGAAATCATCCTCCCAGCTCTGTATGATGGACATCCTGGATGGGGAAAATGGTGGCTACAGAATGCTAGAAGTTAGGCACAGGATTTCAATAGAAAAGAAAACTAGGCTTCTACTTTTTCCATTTTTCCTTTTGAGATCCAAAGAAAGAGCAGTATTCTTCACTCTATCATTTGAAAGGAAATGATTTCCTAAGTCTAAAATAAGTATTTATGTGGCAAAAGAAATATATAATTTATAGATAGCAGTTCTTGGGCTGAGAAGCTGAGAACTTAGGTTTTGCAGAAAAGGTCTCTTTGCATATGGCAGTTATTCTTCCTCGAAAAGCAAACTGCTTTCTAAAGATGAGGCTGGAAGTTTTAGTGGCATTTGAAGTAGAGTATTATGCCCATAAATGTCTTAGGATTACATTCAAAACCATGCTGTTCAGTAGTTTTTCATTTTACTTTGCTGAAAGCAGTTTCTATTATTACTGGACATTAGAAAGAAACTCCCCCAAACTTCTCCCTTTGGGAAGAGAGTCAATCATCTCTGCTGCCTAGCTAGTTATCTTGTGAATATTTGAGCTTTCCTCCTGGTGAACATTTATTCCTGTGATATAATGAAATTTTCACCCAGAGTGTCAAGAATAACTCTAAGGGAGTCCAGTGTAAAAATTGGAAGTCTTTTGTTCATGTTCTTGCCTTTTACTCACTGCAATAGCAAAGTGAGTGATAGCCACAGCTCTCTGCCTCCTTTCTTTATTTCTGCACCAATTCTGTAACATGCCTCTGTGTTTCAGGAAGCCATAACAATACTCGAGATACATGTAATGAACCACAAAAAAGAGCAAGCCTTGGCCATCATGCTGTACTTTGTTTAAACATTCTACATCACTCTGTTCGAACTTTATTTCTTTTGTCTGTCATAAAAGTTAAATACAATTTTTATTTATTATTCCAAATCTAAATTAGTAACAGTGCTTCCCGTAAAATTGTTGGTGAGAACATAAGATGTGGATTTCTAGAGCATTTATAAAACACACATAAAAACATAGCCAGTGACTTTAGTGGGCATGAGTAAAACAGTCTATCAAGTTATTTAGCATCAATGTGCAAAGTTGCTTCCAATAATTACACATCAAAGACCTGAGAATACATGAGGTGTTTTATGCTTTGTTTATGTGTCCACCAGTATTTCTTGGGTGAGAAAACAAATGCTTTCCAAAATGAAAAAAGAGGTGTTAGTCTCATTCAAGGAAGACTTGTGATTACCTGTATATCCTACTCTTCCAGAAATTTATAGATAAAGAACATGATTAGAGATATATAACATGAAGGCAAGTAAGTGGATATGGCTTATCTGATGTGATTCTACTGGATTTTTTTAATTAAAATGCATATCAAGATGTTGCAAACTATCTTCCAACTCATTAGTGGAAAGATTAAAGAAAAAATAATCTGAATTCTACCTCTTAAAAAGTACTAAATTTCAGAAAACTTCTTTTCTGTAAACTACCTTTCATGTCACGAATCTTCAAACATTGAGAAGGGAACCAAAGGTTATAAATAGAAAAACCCAAATTATTTGTAGGTGATCTGATATTATATGTAACAGATCTCCTAAATTCCCAGAGAATACTTCTAGAATGATCAATATCTGCAGCAAAGGGGAAGGTTACAAAGTCTACTTAGAAAGTTCAGGAGACTTTTTAGACACAAACATCAAGCATGCTGAGAACTAGATCACAAAACATCTTCATTGACAATTGCTCTACAAAACAATATGTCTAGGAATGAACCCAACCATATAGGTGAATGCCCTTAACATTGAAAACTTTAAAGGCCTGAGGACAGATAGGGGAAGACACAGGAAAATCTAAAGCACTCACATCCTGATGAGTTGGTAGACTTAAAATTGTGAAAAACCACCATCATACCAAGAGCAATGTACAGATTTAATACAAACCTAATTAAAGATACTAGACAACTAAAACATTCAGAGTAAACCAAATTATGATTAAATATAAAAACTATTTTTCATAATAGGAATTATATCATGCAAATATGTTGAGGAGGAAAAGAGAGGAAGAAAGGGAGGGAGGAGGAGATGAGAAAGATACAAAAAAATAAGAGAGAGAAAAAAGAAAGCCACAAATATCTAGGGGAGAATAGTAAGAATCATGCAAGACATGAATTGTTTACTGGCAGTTGTTATAGCAACTGTATCTAAATTAACTACTTTAAGACTTAGTGTAGCTCGGCAGTGGTGGCACACACCTTTAGTCCTCCCACTTGGGAGGCAGAGACAGACTTACTTCTTCAATTTAAGGCCAGCCTGATCTACAAGAGTTAGTTCCAGGACATGATCCAAGGCTACAAAGAAACCCTGTCTCAAAAAACCAAACCAAACCAAACCAAACAAAGATTTAATGCAATGACAATAAAGTGAAGATTCTGGAGATGAATACTGAGTCAAACTTTCAGGGAATTTGAACTCTTTCTTGATGTCTGCTTTTCTGATTGAGGCCAAATCTCAAAATGACAAAGAATTGGTTGTGTACTTGGTCATCTAAGTAGCCTTCAGACAACATAGGTAGGAAGACCGAGAAAATATGCCTACTCAGTAGCTCACTAGAATGATGTCCAAAAATACACTGCTGTTTCTTGCTCTAGAACTCTTATGTTTCCACATGGGACTTTGTTCTAGTGAGGTAATGGAATGTACATTTGATGCTGTTTGATGGTCTATGATTTTGGAGAATGTAAGTAGCAGCAGATGAGAAATGGTTTGGAAGGGATATCAGGAGTCAGAATTGTGAGCTAAACCAGCAAAAAGTCTTCAAAAATTACTCTTGATTGACTAGTTTGAACAAGTCCCAAACTGAGGAGAAACCTCCACTACTGTCCCAGATGTGGAATGTGTTTGTTTTCTAAGAGTCTTGGGGGATTTTCCCATAGAACTCTTTCTCTTGAGAAGAGACTTGGGGAATTTCCCATAGAACTCTCTCTTAAGAACTCTGTTCTGTCTTCTTCACTTTTTTTACTACATCTCTTGGTCCTGACCAAGTAGGTCACTCCTTGCCTGGAGCCAGAAGGAAAGCAAATTAACTAAACTTCTCTGCTCTCTAGAGGATCAATTAGTAAGCAAAATGATCTAACCCCCAAGAATCTGTTTTCATTATCTATAGAATGTCAGAGATGTTGATTTTTTCTTCAACTTCAGTATATTGCTCTTATTCAGAAATATTGTCTAATGCTAAACAATGCTCATCAACTCACTGATCTAAGCAGCCTTAGATGATTAAGAGGGAGGTGGGTCGAACAAATAAGTGCACCCAAAGTTTTGCCAGTTTGAAAATCCTTTTTTCTTCTGACATGCATAAGCAAGATGACGGACAAGGTAGATTCTTCTTAGGCTTTTAGATCTACCTATCAGGTACATTCTAAGGAAGATCACACATGTGAACTTGACCATGTTCAGATTTATGAAATTATGAAAATCCATCTCCTGGAATAATAATGCTAATAAAATTTCACTTCTTGCAGTAAGGGCCTAATGGAATTGAAGTCTTGTTATAACAGGGGTTGTGTAAGATAAACATTAGTGGTAAAAGAAGACCTTTAAAAATTTACTTTTAAATTCCATTTGTTGAATTATGTTTTGGAACCTAGACATTTTAATACAACCAGGCATGACAATCAGTCTTCAGTGTCAACTTGATTGCAATTTAAGGTCAATCAGGAGATCACCGTTTTGTGTCTATGAATAGCCTGAGGAAGCCTTTAACTAAGTAGAGAAGATCCACCCTAAATGTGGGTGGCACCATCCAGGCTAAGGTCTAAAATGATTAAATAGAGAAGAGTGAGCTGCCCACCATCATTCCCCTGACTCTCTCACTCCTGACTGTGGGTTCAATGTCCAGCTGCCTCACATCGTACTGTCATGTCTTCTCCCAGACATTGAAGTATATCCACCAACTATGAGTCAAAATAAATTTGTTCTTCTTTAAAGGGCCATTGTCACAGAAAAGAAGAGATGCAATGCACAGGCACGGTTTTAGACCATGAGCAGAAGTCATTGTCATAGATTCAGTCATAACAAGAATAACAATAACATATCAAGGCTGCACTTTGACATCGTTCAAGTAAAATTTTAGTTTAATTTTATATGTATTTATAAGCTGCCTAAGTTCCTCAGTGTTTTACAGTAATTCCATTCCTGAAATTTTTGTAGGTTAATGATAGTTCTTGTAGGTACAATTTGTTAATCCTATCATTTTGGAAAAGGATAAGAGCAAATTAAAACATTACCATGTAGAGGTTAAGTATTGCAGTTTAATTAAATTTGAGTGAGCCAAATAAACTTTTTTCTCTCTGTCTCAAAAACAAAAACAAATCTTAGTAGTTAAGACATTATTTCAGGCACCATAACATGGATTCTCAGATATAATTTTACAACATTTAATTAAGTAAGAAATTAATATTCCAAGCTAAAACGATACCCTGGTTTGTTATCTGATGCTGTGATGACCACCATGATCAAAGATAACATGGGAAAGAAAGGGTTTATTTTCCCATACAACTCCCCAGACACAGTGTGTAACTGAGGGAAGTCAGTGCAAGAACTCAAGACAGGAACTAAAGCACAGGCAATGGAAGAGTATTGCTTACTTTGCTTGGTCCTCATGGTTTGATCATTCCCTTTCCCTAGATGTCCCTACCTACCAAGCTGACAAAACGCACAAAAGGCCCATCATGATCAAGGACTAGAATTCAAACATGGATGATCCTCTTATCCATGATGCATCTGGAAAACCAAAATTTGAATCATAATTTGGCATTTCTGAGGCCTGTTTCCAGAGATGGACACTAGCTCTTTCCAGGGTAAGTAAGGTTCAGTAGACCCTGAGATTCAAAACTGTTCATTTTGACAATAATATTGTGCTTTTACATTGTTTCTCACCCTTATTGTTCCTTAAATGTGACCTCTCTTTGAAATGTCCTAAATCTTCTGGAATCTTAACTTACACCCAATCTTTCTTTTCATGGCAGGAAGAATTCTCCCTTAGCCCTCCTGAAACTTCCCTCAGGAGTTTCTTCTGGAGAAAGTCAGTTGTGCTCAATCAGCAGTATCACAGATTCTCTGCTGGAGCCTTCAACACAATTCATTAGGGTTGAATGTTTGTGTTCCTTGCTATTTTACTACAATTTGAACAACTGACAACAGCATTTTAAACTATTTTAAATTCATATGGCCTACAATAGCATATGGCAATTAAGAACTTTTAAAAGTAAAATTTATAGACTGAATAAAAGAATAATTTAATAAAACAATATGCAAATGTATGGTAATTTGAAGGTAGTTAATAGGCAATTATGTTTATAAACAGTTGCTCAACATTACTTAGATTTTATTTCTAGCTACAAACTAGAAAAAGTGGAATATATTTTAGTTAATCAAATTTTAGGTTGTTAAATAATATAATAACTAATAAAACTGATAACAATGAATTCATATGAAATGTAATACTCTGAAATAAAAATCATATTGTATATTTTATTTTGATAGGCTAAGAAGTTATTACTCAAAATCTTATGATGAGAAAGGAAAAGATTCAAACCTGACTCAGTTTCATTCTCTGAACTTACTAAGAAGATAAGAGGGTATGTCCACCCAACAAGACAAAGAGATTAAAGACCAAAGACAGAATACCTGTTTTTCAGTTATCAAAGTAAGTGAACTGAAGATTATTATGAAACATGAAAAAGTAATGTAACATCATTTTACTATTTATCCTTGGTATATCTGTGACTTCCTTGTTTAACACCTCTGTAAAATAAGTTAGTTGAATTAGATATACTTTAGTGAATCCAATAGTTCTAGTATTTTTAAGTACTTCTTTGAGGGAAGCTCTAATGATTTCACATATAAACATAGTCTAAAGGGCAGAAAACCAGTGACTTTATAAATATGTTTAAGTCTACATTTCCAAAATGAAGTTTTCCTGGGAAAACACAATAGAAGATTCTGAAGTTATTTTTTAAAAAAGGCAAGTCTGTGCAATATCATTTAGAAATGGAATATCAGCTTGATATATTTAGTTTCCATGTCAAACTCCATTGTCTGTGTTTCAAGGGCAAAGCCTGAAGCTGGGTGGGTTTTCATTGGCTGTAGAGAGCAAAGCCATTAAATAAAGAACAAATTTCATTGAGGAATTTAAAATGAGAGTCATGATGTCAAATGTAATTGGTCTATAGTTTGACAAGAACAAGACCCCAGAGTTGCACACTTTCAATTAGGTAACAGTTATGATTTTTAAAATCTTATTAGAGTAACCATTTTTCTGTCATTTAACATACATTATTTTAAGACTCTCTTCCAGTTCATAGGGTTTTAGAGTTTCAATTTTTGATAAACACATGGAACAGCTTGAAGCTTTTGTGGGGGGACAAGGCTGTACCATGGAGGTAAATAACTCAGAGATAAAGACCATCACACTGCTGTCACCACTCTGTTTAAATACATTTCTCAGTTAACCAACATAAAATGGGATAGCATTGTTCATCAAAATGATATTCAATGAAACGACTTAATGGATGAAAGTTCTGTTTTAATTTATGCATGTGTATTTGTATTTGTGTGTGCACTTGTGCATGTGTGTGTCTGTCTCTCTCTCTCTCTCTGTGTGTGTGTGTGTGTGTGTGTGTGTGTGCTTGAGTATGCGTTTGTATACAGCATGCATGTGGGAGTCAGAGGACAACCTTGGTGTTGCGTCTAATCATTCACTTTGAGTAAGCTTGCTCCTTTGTTGCTCTGTATGTGTCTACCTGGCCCAGGAACACTTGTAGATCTGCTATCATATTTCATCATTTCACAGTAAAACCACTGGAATTGCAGACGCATGAACTCAGGTCTTCTTGTACGATAGGTGTCTTATTCCCTGAGACATCTCCCTGGCCTTGCTTGTTTTTTCTACTTTTTCTTAGCTCATGAGAGGAGGCTCCTCTCTGTATTTACTTTTCCTGCATGTTTGGCACAAAAGTAGACTGATCCTTATTCTAAAATCCCTTTTATCAAATACATTTTTTGATAGAAAGGTTAAACAGAAAAGAAATACCAGCTGCTAAACAATTTCCATAATTATGGAAATTAAATGTGACCTCCATTCTCTCGTTGAGTTGCCAATGGGCCCAGCTGGTGAAAACAATCATGTGTCCCTGTGTGGAGGGTTTTTACATAGGACTTGGAAAGGAAGCCTTTTCATTGTGTGAAAAAGAGTATTTTAACACATGTATCCTATTGTCTGATTGCCTCTAAATTCTAGAAGCACTGTGCCCTCTATGGGAGAGCAGAGACATGAGGACTATGCTTTAGACAGCTGAGAGGACTATCAGACTTCACAATGTTATATTCACATTGCCAATGTCTTATAAAACACCCTCAACTTTTACTTCCTTCCTTCTGCTAATGAATATCTGAAAAGAATCATTCAGTTACATTAAATATAAAATTATGTATTATTCCTTATCATCAACATTTAAAATATATTTGGCAATCTGTACACACAGAAACCAGTTACATTTTGACATGTTGGCTTACTTAAAATCATTAGGCTATTTTCATAGTGGACATAAAAAATGTCACTATGATAACATACTATCAGAGTGGAATACAGTTCATATTAAAGTGGAATGCAGTTCACATTAAAATTAGAGGCCTTAATTTGTCTCCAAAGCAGATAAAAAATGTAAAAATAATAACTTAAAGACAAGTAAAGGAGACACCGAGTTTAAGGATAATTACAGAAAATCTCTAGGACGCCTTCAAAACTGTAGGGTAGAATAGATTTATTTTGTATTTTTTTAAACAAGTTTAGAGGAGAATGAATCACATTCCTATAATCAAAGACCTCACATTCAAAAAGAATTTTAGTAATGTACCCTCTCAGTGTTCTTACAATGAAAATATTTTGGCATCCTGGGATTAAGAGACCCCATTGAGAACAGTGAAGGGACACCTTGTTCTGGAAAGGCCAAATGAATGTCTGCACAAAGGATTGTAGGGCAGGACTCACTTATGTAGTGAGAGCTTTGGGCAGGCCTGCTTTTCATCCTGCCCTGCTCCTGGCTGCCGGCTAGCTTGTGCCCCAAAATAACAATACACAAATTGTATTCTTTTAAACACTGCCTGGCCCATTATTTTCAGCCTCTTACTCACATCTTGATTAACCCATATCTAATAATCTGTGTAGCACCATGAAGTGGTGCCTTACCGTTTAGTTTCTAGCATACGTCCATCTTGGGCTGGAGCTTCATCGCATCTCTCTCTCTGAGCAGAGGCATGGCAGTCTGCCTCAGAGAGGAGAGGCATAGCATCTGACTGAGCCATCTACCTCACTTCCTTCTTCCTGTTCTGCCTACTCCGCCCACCTAAGGGCTGGCCAATCAAATGGGCCAGGCAGTTTCTTTATTAGCCAATGGGAAGCCTCCATCACACTTACCTCATTGTTTTCTGAACACTTTTAGCCACACTTACAGACATTTCCAGCCAGAATGGATTGCTTGCTATATGTCAACTTAATAAACATATACAAAACACCTTCATTAGTAACATCCAAGGTCCCATGATTCCTTCCAAGTCCTTATTTCACTTAATGTCATAGATCATTGAAGAGGACTTAGAAATAACCATTTCAGTATTGCACTCACAGACACAAAACTCCTATGTTCAACTGCATGATAAATATTAAGTAGCAAAATAAACACTGAAAGGCAACTGATACCTAGGCATGGCAATACATACCTAGGCTTAGGAGGCTAAGGCATGAGGAACTTGAATTGAAGGCAAACATTAGCTATATAGCAGGTTCAAGACCAGACTGAGCTTCATTGTAAGACATTTTCCGAAGAAACTAAGTAACAAACAGAAGTTATTGACATCTGTATTTCAGGGATGAAGATGTGATGAAGATGTGTCTCAGTTGGAAAAGCGTCTGCCTCATAACTGTGAAGACCAGAGTTGGGATCCACTGCATCCACATAAATGATTGCAGGTTTGGAAGACTGCCTGTTAGCCATGTAGTGATACTGAGATGGAAATGGGGTTTCTAGAACAAGCTGGTTGGCTAGACTAGAATCCCTGAACTCTGGGTTAAAGTGATAGACTCTATCTCATGAATCAGTATATTAGATAGTGAAGGATCCAAGAATTTAACCTACACCAACCTCTGCCTCCACATATTTATACACGCGTGTCCCCTGACACATGTGAGTGTATATATAAATGCACACCCACCAAATACATATATGCACCAACAAAATATACTGAAGATCTGTAAGTCTTCAGAAACCATGTTATCATTTTCACGTATGCCTATAAATTGGTCCATGAATACTATAAAAATGGGAGTTTTAACAAGAATTACTTAACAAGATAGAAAGGATTTTTGTGGGCTGTTTACATTTAATATTTACTTGTTTATTACACTTCCTCTTTTGGATACAGTTTCCCTGTATCAATCAATTTGGCTTTGGATTCACTGCACAACCCATACTGTATTTACACTGTAATCTTTCTAAGTTTCTAAGTTTCCAGTGTTGAGATTACAGGCATGCCTGATTGGCCCATTTGCTCAGGCTTTTTATTAACTCTTTTAACTTATATTAACCCATTATTCTTATCTATGCTAGTCACATGGCTCAGTACCTTTTTCAGTGGGGCAGGCACATCGTGCTTTTTCGGTGGTCTAGGAAGGACTGTGGAGGGAGCTTCCTTCTTCCAAGAATACTCCTGTTCTCAATTCCGTGCCTACTTCCTGTCTGGGTGTCCCACCTATACATCCTGCCTGGCTAATTGCCAATCAACATTTATTTAAAACATGATTGACAGAATATAGACAATTCTCCCACAGCAGAAAACCAGCTAACAAAACTCACAAGACTCAGGAAGCTTCCAGTGTGACCAGATTCCTGTCTTTTCTCTGAGGTTCTAGAAGCAATAAACAATGAGCAAGAAAAGGACAATATCCTGTTAATGACTGCCTGCAAGTTGTGCAGGGAGCTTCAGGGACACAGATTTTGCTTTTACTCATTCTAGGGTTGTAGTGTGGAGCTGTGGACTTATTTTTTTATGCAAGTGCCTCTGAGTCACACACCTCTTGTAAGTATATCCAACAAATGCATCATTCCACTGAACTTGACATTAGTAGGATTGTTTCCTAGGTCTGTTATTAGTGCCCTAACTGGGTGAGTTGAGGGATGTTCCCATCTAATTAGGCAGTATATGAAACTTTTAAATAACAGTAAAAACAAAACCCAAGGACAAATGTAAGGAATACTAATACCAGAACACAATTTTGCCAAAAATAAACATAATTCTACAGTCTCAAAAGAGAACAAGGGAAATATTCCAGCTCATCTAGAAGATATAAATAAACACTAAGTTACCAATAACAATGACAGTCCTGCCTAGGTTTTCCATTCATGGAAAACCATCTCAATAACTAATGACAGCTTTAATTCTCAGGGCCATAAAAGCCAATTCCCTATTCACCAGCTTGAAAACATGGGACCCTCTGGATAATGACCATTTCAAAATACAGTAAGAAGAAGAAATAAAAAAAAAACAAAGACAGAAGAAAGCATGTTACATCTGTCTGCCACAACCCTCAGTTTCAAACTAGAATGTTCACTAAGACTGTAAGAATCAGAGCATTGTAGAAAATAATTTGCTCATTTAAGCAATCTGGGCAGTCTGAGATTGACCTGTGCAATACAGGGTTAGTGACCACACAGATGGGGCCAGATACTTCTTAGGACTTGAAATGAAAGGCGAACTGTGCTTGCTGCCCATCGCATGGCACCCTGCTGCATAGAACTGGACACCCATGGGCACCATATGTTCTGAAACTCCATGTCTCACATGCAGCTGCCATCACATATTACTCTGATCCACTAACAAACCTTTGGAGCGTCCAACTTACCAGAGAAATCTAGGTTATATCCATTAAACTCAATGGAGTATAGAAAATGCAGATTCTTTTTGTACTCTCTTTTAGAAAGAATATTTTCACAACTGGGAAATGAAAGCTGAAGAGAGGCTTATTAAACTTTAGTGATCAGCTGTTTGGAAAATAATGAATTGGTTCTGTGTATATAGAAGAATTACACAGATATAATATAGGAAGCCTGACATAGGGGTGAAGCTACAAGAACATGCAGACAAGGAGGTGAGTGAAAGTCTTTGGAAATGAAAATTAACTAGATGTTCAGAACAACCAGGTAGTATTATAGAGGACAGTGACTTCAAGAGACATGTCTCCTAAGCAACCTAATAATCCTGATAGAGTTTTGGAAGCATCTCAATATACTGTAAGGAGGTTCTCAGTCATAATAGAAACATATATAAATGATGTAGCTATTTGAATAGATTGATATGGGTCACTCTGAACATTCACTTTCTTGGACCTGCTTCCTCATTGAAACTGTCCATTGCCATGTGACTTGCTTTGGCCTCTTAGCAAAATCATCAGAAGTAAAGAATTGAAAAGTACTTATATGACAGTAAGATTTGTGTCTCTTGCAACTACTAACTCCTAAGCCTAACGAAAGGACTAACATATAGGAGGAGACTGCTCTAAAAGTAGCCAACACTCAATTATCAACATGTCAATAGGAAAATTTGAAATTGGTATGCCAAAAGAGCTGCTTGACTTCATGGAAAAGAAATGACTCGGCCATGACTACTGGAGCTAGTCACAAACCCAGTGCAAATTCTGGCCATAGAAATCTTAGCAAATCCAATGCTATTAACTAAAGATGGCTCATACACAACAAATAATACCTTACATTTTTAAGAAAATAAAAGATGATTCCAAGCTACATATGTATGTTCAATTTGTTTCCTTATATATATTGCTATGTTAAAAAAAATTGTTGCTTATGCGTGATGACCACTCTTAATCAAAATCTAAAATATCTGTAGTGGGATATGAAATTGAGACATCTCAAAGACTGGAAGATAAGCCTACAAATGTTAAGTGGTTCTACATCAAAGGTTCAATCCCAAAATATAGATTGCTCTTTTGGCCTTGTAAACTTTATTCTTCCACTGTGAATCAACTCCACGACTCATGGAACATAGCAGAAAAGTCATTCAGATAAGACTAGTCAAGATTTGTAAATTATGGAGTTATGAGAAAATTAAATCACTGGTTTTAAACCTCACAAATTTTGTACAATAATAGATAAAATAATGGTTATGTAATGTTTAAGTCATCATTAAAAAGTAAGATATTGGTAGCTGTGAAAGAACAATGTTTTTTGGATAGACAATTGCCTATGTTGTACGAACATAAACATAGAATCAGAAAACAATCTCGGCAAGAACATTCTTTAAGCCAGTACCAGGCATGGGTGAGCAACAAAGAAGAATAAGAGCAGAGCTTTAAATGTCTTTTTTTTAATTCCTCAAACCTACAAACACGGAGAAAATTAAGACTAATAAAGCATTTCTCATCAGGCTAAGCATGACTGTGAGAGGAGAAGCTGGTGTACTGGGCCCTAGAGAGTCACTAGTTTAAGAGGCTTTTGTCCCTGATGAGGACAGAGAGAGCTGCCGAACATGACACTCCTGAGAAGGGCAGACAAGGAAGAGTCTGTCGGAGAGAAGGCATATGGGAGAGGAAACAGAGACAGTGAAAGAGAGAAACTGACACAGACATACAGAAAAAAGGGGAGTGGGAAGAGAGAGGGACTGAGATAGAGACAGCTCTCTCAAGTGTTCCTGTGAGTAGGATGGAAACACGTGCTGGAGGAAATAACCTATGTTGCGGGAGCTCGTTCTGCTCCTTCAGCCAATAGCTGCTGAGATACCAGCCCATTGGGGCGTGGTCTCTCTTTTTAAAAATGCGGCCACTTCCCTCCGCTCGCTCTCTGGCTTCCGGCTCCGCTTCTGACGACTAGGCTCCCTTCCTGATTGCGCAGAGGGCTGTTGTCTGGGACGGTGATCTGTAAGTTTTTTCCCCTTTAAATAAATAACCATTCTATTAATCATAATTCCAAACTGGTGTGGGATTGTTTGTGATTTACACCATCATCTGGCGCCCAACATTTGGTTTTAGGACCCCTCCTTTCCCCGCTTGGCTGCCTGCTGCCAGCGTGGCTTGGCGCGAGCCCTCCCTCCCTCAGCGGCGGCCTGTGCCTTGTGCGTGGAGACAGCGTTTAATATAAATTACACACAGTGGCTTTTCTTGCTGAAATTCTTTATATTTTCTCTTTACACGCCTCAGATTGACTCCAAGTCCCCACGCACCCTATCGTTTGCCTCCCCACGTGGATTTAAACTCCACAGGCCCGCACAGTCTCTGCCCGCCTAGCCTACTCTTTTCTGAGACGCTTTTAAATCTCCCTTGCAAGCGCAGCACTTGGGTGGCGCAAACCAGTGTGCAGGCGGTTGCTGAAAAAACTGCAACCCATCAGGGCAACTCTGTCACGTGGAGGCCATACACAGCTGCGGCTTCCAGGTTGCTCTTCTTTTCCCTTGGAATCTGGGTTTCTAGTTCTGTGTATGGAATTGATTTAATTACATTTTCTTTGTTGAGCAACTCGCATTTCCCAGTTTTTAACAAATACTAAGGCGGACACTGAAACAGGACCCCGTTTTAATCAACTTTGCAGCGGTTCTAGTCGCGACTCTGCAACAGCACCACCGGCTGGATAATAGGTAATATGGCAGTTTTCGTTTCCAACGCAAATTTTACTGTTTTGTTTATTAATACATTGGACTATATCATGCAAGGTTTATATGATTATGGGGATACCTTAATTTGCTTGTTACTAGGTTTCAGTTTTATTTTCCATATTCTATCATTAAGGAAGAATAAGGCACTCGTAAGAACGATAAAATCTCTACGGACTAATAATGAACAACTAGTAGAAAGGATTAAAATTATTGAAAATCAGAGGTTATCTGAACAAGTGGATACTATGATAGACAAAATTGACTCCATATCCAAGGGTACTAGGAAGTTACCTGAAAGGGTTCAGGCTGTTGAATTTGATGTTCAGACGTTATCACAAAGTTTTGATAAGGTAACAGACAGAATGTACCTCCAAGATGGGAATCTACATGATATACAAGAAAAGTTTAAAGAGGACATATTATCTTTGAAGGAAAAAATTAAAACTTTGGAAACACAAGTACAGAATAGAGACCAAAATTTTGATACCTTAGTGAAATCACTAGAAACACATACAGGTCAGGAGATTCAGGATTTAAGAGAGATGATGATAAAAAGATTTGAAAAGATTGAAGAACTTATTGGAGCTGGTGAACAGAGTAAGGAGGCACAAGGACAGGCTACAATGCCACCACCAGCTATTAGAACTGGCTTACCCAGGGTTTTAGCGACATACCCTGTAATTAATTCTGACAAAGCATCAACTTCCAAAGGCTCAAAGGGAGTCAAAGATGCTAGATGGAAGCCAATAGAACTGAATGATCTAAAAGAAATTAAGCAGGCTGTTGTTAATTATGGCTTGCACTCTGCATTTGTTAAGGAAATGATAAAGACTTGGGCCTCTAATGTCAGAGCTACCCCCCATGATTTCTCTCAGTTAGTGTCTGCAGTTTTAGATGATGGACCTTCCTTGATGTTTGGAATTTATTTCAGAGAAGAATCCAAACATATGGAACAGCAAGGAAGAGCAAAAGGTGTGGAGGTTTCCCAAGATCAAATTCTTGGTGTAGGAGCATATGCTGATCCACAGGTCCAAGCTCTTTACGATGAAGAAGTATTATGTCTATGTCACCAAGCAGCCTTAAATGCTTGGAATAGGATACAAGATCCAGCGAAAAGGGTCGAATCATATACAAGGATTAGGCAGGGACAGAGAGAACCCTTTATTGACTTTTTGCAAAGATTAATTAAGGCTCTGGACATAGGGGTAACAGACCCAGAAGCTAGACGAATACTTCTTGAATCTCTAGCTTTTGAAAATGCAAATGTAGATTGCAAAAAGATAATTGGGCCTTTAAAGTCTAGATCAGCACCTATGGATGAATGGATTCAGCATACGATGAATGTTGAGACGTTTAGCTATAATGATGAATCTTGGGTAGGAGAAGCAATTTCCAAAGCAATGAGGAGACATCAAACTGCCAGGTGTTTTAATTGTGGTAAATTAGGGCATCTGCAAAGGGATTGCAGACAAAGAACTTCTAGGAATAATATCTCTTCTGGGAATGACAAAAATAGGAGACCTCGGCCTTCAGGTATATGTAGGAGATGCGGTAAAGGCCGACATTGGTCCAACGAATGCAGGTCAACAACAGACAGACAAGGAAACCCGATACCATTGGGAAACCCCTTGAGGGGCCTCTCGCAGGCCCCCAAGCCAACAGTGGCCCAGTCATTCCCAGTCACAGTGGAGAACGTGCCTCACCAAGAAAACTAAAAGCTCCAATTTCTGCTGTAAAAAGTAATACTGGTCTAAATGATGAATTACATGTGGAGGACGAGTCAAAAAATCCAGTAGGACAGAGTAAACGTATATTTTGGCAGACTTCTATTAATGATCAAAGACCAAAGCTAAGAGTCTGTATAAATGGCATTTTTATTGAAGGCTTATTAGACACAGGTGCGGATGTAAGTATCATTACTCCAGAATCTTGGCATCCGAATTGGCCTCTTCAAGAGGTAGATGTTCAGTTCCTGGGAATTGGAACCCTGTCTCGTGTAAAACAAAGCACAAGATGGGTCGAATGCATAGGGCCTGAAGGGCAAATAGGAAGACTAAGGCCATATATAGCCAATATTGCAATAAATTTATGGGGCCGTGACCTGCTACAACAATGGAATACCCAGATTAACATTCCTGCAGTCTCAGGAACTCATAACTCTGGGAAGGATGTAATAAAGTACCATGCACAAAGGTCACCAGCCATTCAGGCTGTACAAGAACATAAAGCAACTAACAAACCTTTAGAGGTACCAACAGCCCTACCTTTAAAATGGCTAACTGAGAAGCCAATATGGGTTAAACAATGGCCTTTAGCTGAAGATAAATTACAGGCATTGGAACAGCTGGTACAAGAGCAACTAGATGCTCACCATATTGAGGAATCAACCAGCCCTTGGAATTCTCCTGTGTTTGTTGTAAAAAAGAAATCTGGTAAATGGAGAATGGTGACAGATCTAAGAGCTGTCAACAAGGTAATTCAACCTATGGGCCCACTACAATCTGGAATTCCTTTGCCTTCTCTATTACCAAAAGGATGGCCTCTTATAGTTATTGATTTGAAAGATTGTTTTTTCACTATACCTTTACAAGAAAAGGATAGAGAAAAATTTGCCTTCACAGTGCCTACTTATAATAATTCTCAGCCTACTAAGAGATATCAATGGACTGTCCTCCCACAGGGTATGCTCAATAGTCCCACATTGTGCCAATATTTTGTAAGTAAGCCATTGGAAATAATTCGTAAACAATTTCCCAAGTCAATAATTTATCATTATATGGATGACATTTTGTTATCTGATTCAAATAAAGATACTTTAGAAAGGATGTTTGAAGAAGTAAAGAAAGTCTTGCCTAAATGGGGATTACAAATTGCCCCTGAAAAAATTCAAAGAGGAAATTCTATTAATTACCTAGGTTACAGAATAGGGTTAGAGAAAATTAAAACGCAAAAGGCACAAATTAGGAGAGACAGGTTACAGACTCTTAATGACTTCCAAAGATTGTTAGGAGACATTTCCAGTCTACGACCAGCTGTTGGGATAACACCTGATCTAATAGTTCATTTAAACAAAACCTTAGATGGTGATAAAGATTTGAATAGTCCCAGAAAACTGACAGCTGAAGCAGAAAAGGAACTGACAATGATTGAGGAAAAATTACAGGAGGCACATGTGGATAGGGTGAACCCAAATCTTAGCTGCATCCTAGTCATATTGCCTTCCAGAATTTCTCCTACAGGGATTTTAATGCAGAGGGAAGATACTATTTTAGAGTGGATATTTATGCCTAATAAACCAAGTAAAAAATTAAAAACTTATGTGGAAAAAGTCTCTGAATTAATTATAAAAGGTAAGCTGAGACTTCGTCAACTAGCAGGTATAGACCCAGCAGAAATTATAGTGCCTTTTACTACTGAGGAAATAAAAAAGTTATGGGAAGACAATGAACCATGGCAAAGAGCTTGTGCTAATTTTTTGGGAGAAATTAACAGCAACTATCCCAAAAGTGATAGACTTAACCTCATAAAGAGAACTTCTTGGATTCTTCCTAGAATTGTACGTGATGCTCCAATAACTGGAGCCCATACGTTTTATACTGATGCAAATAAATCAGGGAAAGCTGGTTACAAGTCAGATGAATTGAGTAAGGTGGAACAAAGCCCTTATAATTCTGTCCAAAAGGCAGAATTATATGCCATTCTTATGGTGCTAAGGGACTTTAAAGAACCTCTTAATATAGTTACAGATTCACAATATGCAGAAAGAGTTATCTTGCATATTGAAACTGCTGAATTTATTCCAGATGACACAGAGTTGACTTCATTGTTTATCCGGGTACAAGATATAATTAGGAATAGGCTTTGTCCAATGTACATAACACACATCCGGTCCCACACGGGTCTGCCTGGTCCTCTAGCACAAGGTAATGCAGAGATTGATCAATTATTGATTGGAAGTGTGTTGAAGGCCTCAGAATTTCATAAAAAGCATCATGTCAATAGTAAAGGCCTAAAGAAAGAATTTTCCATTACATGGCAACAAGCTAAGGACATTATAAAGAGATGTCCTACTTGTTCTTTCTATAATCAAACACCGTTGCCTGCAGGGAGTAACCCAAAGGGTACTCAAAGGAATGAAATCTGGCAGATGGATGTGTTTCACTTTATGGAATTTGGTAAATTAAAATATGTACACCACACCATAGACACATATTCAGGTTTTCAATGGGCTACTGCCCTGAGCTCAGAAAAGGCCGATTCAGTAATCACACATTTATTAGAAGTTATGGCCGTCATGGGTATACCTGCACAAATAAAGACAGACAATGGTCCAGCATATGTATCTAAGAAAATGAAGCGCTTTTTTGATTATTATAATATAAAACACATTACAGGTATACCAAATAATCCTACAGGTCAGGCAGTTATAGAAAGATCAAATCGTACTATAAAGGATATGCTGAACAAACAAAAAGGGACGGAAAATACCCCCAGAAATAGATTGCATAATGCTTTATTAACCTTGAATTTTCTTAACACTAATGAGAAAGGAACAACAGCGGCAGAAAGACATTGGATAATGGAAAAGTCTGCTGAACTAAATCAACCAATTTATTTCAAAGATGTGCTGACCTCTCAATGGAAGCCAGGAGATGTGCTGCGTTGGGGAAGGGGTTTTGCTCTTGTCTCCACAGGAGAGGAAAAATTGTGGATACCATCAAAATTAATAAAGGTTCGGTTTGAAGAGGAGAAGCCCCTTGGAAAAGAAAAATAATTCATTCACAAGGATGATGATCATACTGATGGTAAGAAAAGCATATAGGTTGGGGGCAGGGTTCTTTTCTTATCTCCACAGGAAACCACTCATCTTCAAAGAACTTAAGGGACCCTGGATATTTAAATACTGATGGATGGACACTAGTTACAACCTAATATGGATCAACACAGAACCTGAATAGGTTTAGTAAGTATAAAACATTTTTTAAATATATATATATATATACACATTACTGTGCTTTTATTTATATGTATATAGAGCTGGTTTTGGAGTTGGACTATGGCTCAGTCCCTCTTCAATTCCAAGCCTGTTGATAAGAGATATCTCAGAGATTCTGTCTCAGGTCAGGAGCCATGAAATGGGACAGAATAATAATAGTAATAATGATGATGATGATGATGATGATGATGATGATACTTGATAAACTTTCTTTGCCTTTCCTCATATCTGTGTCTGTCTTTATTATACCTTCCATCGAATATATATGTCTGTATATGTCTTTGTAGATAATGTTTACCTTTCCTGTAACAAACAACAAATTTTCCTTCAGTAATCTTTGAAGTTTCCAGGATGAAGATGGGGCCCCACAACATCAATTTCACCTGGTTACTATGACATCATGTTTTTAATAGCGCTAAAATTAGACCTTTTTTTTTGGTTTTTTTTGGTACCAACTACACAAGACAGTTTCAAATGGTGTACAATTTTGACAACACTCTGGCTGGACCTCCTCAAAACACTCAGAGGCTAGTTACAATTTCCTCGACCAAATGTTATTCTGGGAATTTTACCATCATTTGCTTTCATGGGACCCCCTGAGAAGAACGTCGCCCCCATGTCAGCTAGAAGCAATCTTAGAGGACGATGCCCCCTCTCCCAACAGAGTTTGCCCTCTGGTTTAGGGACATCATTTAGTAGTTGGTATAGGGTTGAGGGGATGGGGGAGGTATTATATGGACTCAGGGGTGTTTATGAAAAAAAAGGGGGGGGGAATTACCTGGTTTGATGGGATGATTGGTATTTGTGAATTATTGTTATTAGAAAATTGCATTGGTGTTGATTCTTGTATATTGAACATTGTATGTGAGTATGCTTCTACCTCTATTGTATGAGAGTATGCTTCTAACTCTGTTTAAAACAATTGTCATATTGAGATATTTATCATATTGCAATGTACATTTCTACCTCTGATATTATTTGTATAATGACATTGTTTACGTTTGGGGATATTGTCCTCATTTATTGCACAGTTGTTTATTGTCTTAGTCTTTAAGTTAGATAGGTATTGAGAATTATATAGATCAGTAGTCATCTATGTTTGTCATTTATAATTAGACTAATCAGGTTCGTTAGATAAATAGAGATTATACTCAGAATAGATAGATAATCTTCAACCTCTTCAAAGAGCTGTAGAAAATGGCCTTTAGCTCTCTTCCTGTCCCTTCCCAGCTTGCACCCAGAATCCTCCCCCCCTCACCCTGCCTCATCCTCCCGTCTTTGGGGCCACAAAATCCCACAGCTCAGCCTGTTTGGGCTCTGGGGACCTGGAATTGAGTGCACCCAGGCCGGTGGGAGGTCCCCTCCTTCATTTGACTGCCCGGAGCAAGGTAGGCCTTTGTCTGAGAGCTGCTTGGCCTGCAAGGGGTCCTGACAGTCTGCAGGAGGATCCATCGTTCTTTGGGGTGAGTGAGGAGTGAGTGCCCGAACCGCGGCAGCTGCCCGGAGAGGGACCACCGACTCTCCACAACTCCCCCTGCCACCAGCACACTTCCTGCTCTTCCTGCAGGGGTTATTCTCCCCGGATACCGCCTCTCTCTCCCTGTCCCTTCCCAGCTTGCACCCAGAACCCTCCCCCCCTCCCCCTTCCTCATCCTCCCGTCTTGGGGCCACAAAATCCCACAGCTCAGCCTGTTTGGGCTCTGGGGACCCGGAATTGAGTGCACCCAGGCCGGTGGGAGGTCCCCTCCTTCATTTGACTGCCTGGGGCAAGGTAGGCCTTTGTCTGAGAGCTGCTTGGCCTGCAAGGGGACCTGACAGTCTGCAGGAGGATCCATCGTTCTTTGGGGTGAGTGAGGAGTGAGTGCCCGAACCGCGGCAGCTGCCCGGAGAGGGACCACCGACTCTCCACAACTCCCCCTGCCACCAGCACACTTCCTGCTCTTCCTGCAGGGGTTATTCTCCCCGGATACTGCCTCTCTCTTCCTGTCCCTTCCCAGCTTGCACCCAGAATCCTCCCCCCCTCCCCCTGCCTCATCCTCCCGTCTTTGGGGCCACAAAATCCCACAGCTCAGCCTGTTTGGGCTCTGGGGACCTGGAATTGAGTGCACCCAGGCCGGTGGGAGGTCCCCTCCTTCATTTGACTGCCCGGAGCAAGGTAGGCCTTTGTCTGAGAGCTGCTTGGCCTGCAAGGGGACATGACAGTCTGCAGGAGGATCCATCATTCTTTGGGGACACCAAACACCTCCGCGCTCCTTTTGAAGGAAGAGATGGGCAGGCGCCAATGCAGGAGCTCCTCCAACAACATGAAAGGCAACATGACATCACCACAAGCCAGACATCCCGAAACAACAAGAATTGAACACCCTACCCCAGAAGATATAGAAGAAACCGACATTAAACAGTACTTTATGAAAATAATAGAGGACCTTAAACAGGAGGTAAAAAACTGCCATAAAGAAATGGAGATGACAAACAAAAAGGTAGACGAAATAAATAAATCTCTCAAAGATACCCAAGAAAAACAAGAAAAACAAGAAAAAGCAATCAAACAGGTAAGGGAAACAGTACAAGACCTGATAAATGAAATGGAGGTATTGAAGAAAACACAATCTGAGGGACGACTGGAAATGGAAACTCTGAGTAAACGAACAGAAACTTCAGAGACAAGTATTTCCAACCGAATACAAGAGATGGAAGAAAGAATCTCGGACTCTGAAGATACTATAGAGGAAATAAACTCACAGATTAAAGAACTAAACAAATCTAACAAATTCTTAACACAAAACATTCAGGAAATCTGGGACACCATGAAAAGACCAAACCTAAGAATAATTGGGGTAGAAGAAGGAGAAGAATTACAACTCAAAGGCCCAGAAAACATATTCAACAAAATTAGAGAAGAAAACTTCCCCAACCTAAAGAAGGATGTTCCTATGAAGGTACAAGAAGCCTACAGAACACCAAATAGACTGGATCAAAAGAAAGCATCCCCACGCCATATAATAATCAAAACACAAAACATACAGAATAAAGAACAGATATTAAGAGCTGCAAAGGAAAAAGGTCAAGTAAAATATAAAGGGAAACCTATCAGAATTACACCTGATTTCTCAATGGAAACCATGAAAGCCAGAAGAGCTTGGATAGATGTGCTACAGACACTTAGGGAACATGGATGCAAGCCTAGACTATTATACCCAGCAAAGCTTGCATTCACCATTGATGGAGAAAACAAGATATTCCAGGACAAAAACAGATTTAAACAATACGCAGCCACAAATCCAGCCTTGCAGAAAGTAATAGAAGGAAAATCACAAACCAAGGAGTCCAACAACGCCGACAATGACTCAGGCATCTAGCGACCCTTCACCAGCACAACTAGAAGAAGGGAAACACACAAACTCTACTACTAAAAATGACTGAAGTTAACAACCACTGGTCATTAATATCACTTAATATCAATGGACTCAATTCACCTATAAAAAGGCACAGGCTAAGAGACTGGATACGAAAACAGAATCCAACATTTTGCTGTTTACAAGAAACACACCTCAACCACAAAGACAGGCACCTACTCAGAGTAAAGGGTTGGGAAAAGGTTTATCAAGCAAATGGCCCTAAGAAACAAGCGGGTGTGGCCATACTAATTTCCAACAAAGTTGACTTCAAACTAAAATCAATCAGAAGAGATGGAAAGGGACACTTTATACTCATAACAGGAAAAATCCTTCAGAATGAAGTCTCAATCCTGAATATCTATGCCCCTAATATAAAAGCTCCCACTTATGTAAAAGAAACACTTCTAGAACTCAAGGCAGCCATCAAACCACACACACTAATAGTTGGAGACTTCAACACTCCTCTCTCACCAATGGACAGGTCAATCAGACAGAAACCTAACAGAGAATTGAAAGACTTAATGGAGGTAATGAACCAAATGGACTTAACAGACATCTATAGAACATTCCACCCAAATAGGAAAGAATATACCTTCTTCTCTGCGGCTCATGGAACCTTTTCGAAAATTGACCATATACTTGGTAACAAAGCAAACTTCCACAGTTACAAAAAAATATTAGTAACCACCTGTGTCTTATCGGATCACCATGGATTAAAATTAGAATTCAACAACAATGCTACCCCCAGAAGGCCCACAAACTCATGGAAACTGAACAGTCAACTACTGACCCACACCTGGGTCAAGGAAGAAATAAAGAAAGAAATTAAAGTCTTTCTTGAATTTAATGAAAACAAAGACACAACATACTCAAACCTATGGGACAAAATGAAAGCAGTGCTAAGAGGAAAGTTCATAGCACTAAGTGCCCACTTAAAGAAAACGGAGAAAGCATTCATTGGTGACTTAACAGCACACCTGATAGCTCTGGAAAAAAAAGAATCAGACTCACCTAGGAGAAGTAGAAGACTGGAAATAATCAAACTGAGGGCAGAAATCAACAAAATAGAAACACAGAAAACAATCCAAAGAATCAATGAAACAAGAAGCTGGTTCTTGGAGAAAATCAACAAGATTGACAAACCCTTAGCCAAACTAATCAAACGGCAGAGGGAGAACACGCAAATTAACAAGATCAGAAATGAAAAGGGGGACATAACCACAGACACAGAGGAAATTCAGAAAATCATTAGATCTTACTACAAAAGCCTGTATGCCACAAAATTGGAAAATGTAAAAGAAATGGACAGTTTTTTAGATAAATACCATATACCAAAGTTAAACCAGGACCAGGTAAATGCTCTAAATCGTCCTGTTAGTCGCGAAGAATTAGAAACTGTTATCAGAAACCTCCCTACCAAGAAGAGCCCAGGACCAGATGGTTTCAATGCGGAATTCTACCAGAACTTCCAAGAAGACCTAATACCTATACTCCTTAAGGTATTTCATAGTATAGAAACACAAGAGTCACTGCCAAATTCCTTCTATGAAGCTACAGTTACCCTGATACCTAAACCACACAAAGACTCAACCAAGAAAGAGAATTACAGGCCAATCTCACTCATGAACATTGACGCAAAAATTCTCAATAAAATACTGGCAAACCGAATCCAAGAACACATTAGAAAAATTATCCATTACGATCAAGTAGGCTTCATCCCAGAGATGCAGGGCTGGTTCAACATACGAAAATCTATTAATGTAATCCATCATATAAACAAACTGAAGGAAAAAAACCATATGGTCATCTCATTAGATGCTGAGAAAGCATTTGACAAAATTCAGCACCCTTTTATGATAAAGGTCTTGGAGAGATTAGGGATACAAGGGTCATTCCTAAATATAATAAAAGCTATTTACAGCAAGCCGACAGCTAACATCAAATTAAACGGAGAGAAACTCAAGGCTATCCCACTAAATTCAGGAACACGACAAGGCTGTCCACTCTCTCCTTATCTCTTCAATATAGTGCTTGAAGTTCTAGCAATAGCAATAAGACAACATAAGGGAATCAAGGGGATTCAATTTGGAAAGGAAGAAGTTAAACTTTCATTATTTGCAGATGATATGATAGTATACATAAGCGACCCAAAAAACTCCACCAAAGAACTTCTACAGCTGATAAACTCCTTCAGTAACGTGGCAGGATACAAGATCAACTCCAAAAAATCAGTCGCCCTCCTATACACAAAGGATAAGGAAGCAGAGAGGGAAATCAGAGAAGTATCACCTTTCACAATAGCCACAAATAGCATAAGATATCTGGGAGTATCGCTAACCAAGGAAGTGAAGGATTTATTTGACAAGAACTTTAAGTCTTTGAAGAAAGAAATTGAAGAGGATACCAGAAAATGGAAGGATCTCCCCTGCTCGTGGATTGGGAGGATCAACATAGTAAAAATGGCAATTCTACCAAAAGCAATCTATAGATTCAATGCAATCCCAATCAAGGTCCCATTAAAATTCTTCACAGAGATTGAGAGGACAATAATCAACTTTATATGGAAAAACAAGAAACCCAGGATAGCCAAAAAATTCTTATACAATAAAGGTACTTCTGGAGGCATTACCATCCCTGACTTCAAACTCTATTACAGAGCTACAGTATTGAAAACGGCTTGGTATTGGCATAAGAACAGAGAAGTTGACCAATGGAATCGTATAGAAGACCCGGATCTTAAACCACAAACCTATGAACACCTGATTTTTGATAAAGGAGCCAAAAGTACACAATGGAAGAAAGAGGGCATCTTCAACAAATGGTGCTGGCATAACTGGTTGTCAACCTGTAGAAGAATGAAAGTAGATCCATATCTATCACCATGCACAAAACTCAAGTCCAAATGGATTAAAGACCTCAATATTAATTTGAACACATTGAGCTTGATAGAGGAGAAAGTGGGAAGTACTCTACAACAAATGGGCACAGGGAACCGTTTCCTATGTATAACCCCAGCTGCACAGACTTTAAGGGCAACATTGAATAAATGGGACCTCCTGAAGTTGAGCGGCTTCTGTAAAGCAAAGGACATTGTCACTAAGACACAAAGGCAGCCTACTGAATGGGAAAAGATCTTCACCAACCCTGCAACTGACAAAGGTCTGATCTCTAAAATATATAAGGAACTCAAGAGACTAGACGGTAAAATGCCAATTAACCCAATTAAAAAATGGGGCGCTGAACTGAACAGAGAATTCTCAACAGAAGAAGTTCGAATGGCCAAAAGACACTTAAGGTCATGCTCAACCTCCCTAGCTATCAGGGAAATGCAAATCAAAACAACTTTGAGATATCATCTTACACCTGTCAGATTGGCTAAAATCCAAAACACCAATAATAACCTTTGCTGGAGAGGTTGTGGGGTAAGGGGCACACTCATCCATTGCTGGTGGGAATGCAAACTTGTGCAACCACTTTGGAAAGCAGTGTGGCGGTTTCTCAGGAAATTCGGGATCAACCTACCCCAGGACCCAGCAATTCCACTATTGGGAATCTACCCAAGAGATGCCCAATCATACAACAAAAGCATATGCTCATCTATGTTCATAGCAGCATTATTTGTAATAGCCAGATCCTGGAGACAGCCTAGATGCCCTTCAGTGGAAGAATGGATGAAGAAACTGTGGAATATATACATGCTAGAATACTACTCAGCGGTAAAAAACAATGACATCTTGAATTTTGCAGGCAAATGGATGGAAATAGAAAACACTATTCTGAGTGAGGTAACCCAGACCCATAAAGATGAACATGGGATGTACTCACTCATATTCGGTTTCTAGCCATGATTAAAGGACATCGAGCCTATAAGTTTGGGATCCTTGAGAAGATAATAAGAAGGTGAACTCCCAAAAAAGATATAGTAATCCTCCTGGATATTGGAAGTAGACATGATCGCCAGGCAAAATTGGGAACTTGAGGGTTGGGCAAGACTGGGCCAAGGGAAGATGGGGAGAGAAAAGTGTGAAGGGGAGAGCGGGGGGAGCTCGGAGGAATGGGGTGCTTGGGATATAGGAAGGGTGGATATGAGAGCAGGGAAGCATATATCTTAATTTAAGGAGCTACCTGAGGGTTGTCAAGAGACTTGACCCTAGAGGGGTTCCCAGGTTTCCAGGGAGACGCCCCCAGTTAGTTCCTTGGGCAGCTGAGGAGAGGGAGCCTGAAAAGGCCAGTTCCTATAGCCATACTGATGAATTTCTTGCATATCACCATAGAACCTCCACCTGACGATAGATGAAGAAAATGACAGAGCCCCACCTTGGAGCATCGGACTGAGCTCCCAAGGTCCTGATGAGGAGCAGAAGGAGAGAGAACATGAGAAAGAAAGTCAGGACCGTGAGGGAACCTCCTAATGGGATTTTTAGGATTGGGGAGATGCTTCAACCACTTAAGTGCCTGAAGTACAGACATGTACTTGAGTTTCACCAGCACCCAAATAAAATAAACATAGCCGTGCACAGTAATCCCAGCACTGGTTGGAGAGTGGCAGAGGCAGGGTGCTCACAGCTGGCTAACTGGTTTAGCAGAATCAGGGAAAATTAGGTTCAGTGAGTGACACTGTTTTAAAACCAAAATAATGTGAAGGGTGATTATAAAAACACTCAAGATTTTACCCTGGATTCCATCACATACACACACACACACACACACACACACACACGTGCACATGTACATAAGAATGAATACAAACACAGTATAAATAAATGTTAGAATTTGCATGTTAAGTAAATAAATAATTCATAATACACAGCCCTCTAAAGTTCACAAAAATTATTTATATACATTACATAATACTCATTAAAGATTTGCCTATCCAAGACAATGAAGTAGATGCCTATGTAATTTCACAACTTGCCTGAAGAAATTTTAAATTGAAAGATTTTATATCCAAGTTGGACTAGATACATGGCTGGCTGTTTAATTCATCAAGATAACTGTTGTGTTCCTGTTGTGAAGCCCTGTTCTCTCTTCTTTGGCAGTAATTGAGAGGTGCATTCCCCCCCCCCCATTGCTTCTAAAGTATTTGTGTTTTATAGTCAAAAGCATAAAGATTTAGGAGACAGCTCTTACCTTAGAATTGAGGTTTGAAAGCTTATAATCATTGGGAGAAAATACACTAATGTCTACACATACCAGGAAGAAATTGTTGTTGAATAGATACATTATTTATATACAGTATAATACTCGTTAAAGCTTTTCTTATCCAATATAGTCAAGGAGATGAAACAAACCATTTAAAATCCAGTAGATATATGCATATATGTATAGCTATATGTCTGTGCAAATAGATGTCTTATGTACAGAGTACATACATATAATTTCTATGTGGTAATATGTGTATTTGCTATGAAAGAAAATTAAGTCCCATTTAGTTTACTATGCTTAACTTTATATTGCCTTCAAAGAAAGAATCCCTAACCACATGTTATAGAATGATAGCAAGACCAGTTTACATTTTACTGTTTGTTACAGACAAAAGCAACTAATATGGAAAGCTAATTATTCTTTTATTTAATAGGTGACAATATTTATATTTACAATCAAGAATTATTTGTTCAGTCATACAAGGTGAAATTCATAATTCAGTCCAAATAGACAAATACATACATGTGTATGTATGCATATATACTACACACACAAACACACACACACACACACACACACACACACACACTTTCATACCATAGAGATTTCACATATTGGTTCAAACCTCGGCATACACTTTCTACATATGTTAAATTTCTTTGTTATTATCAAATACCTGACAAAAGCAATTTAACAAATGAAACTATTATTTAGACTGACAGTTTGAAAGTCTAGAGCTCATTGTGACAAGGGACACATGTTCAACGGGAGTGTAGGGTGGCTGATCATGTACCCATAGTCAGGAATCAAAGAGATACATCTAATGCTCAGGTGGTTTTCTCATTTCCCTCTTTTACTTAGTTTAGGATGCCAGCACATTAGGTGGTTGTGCCCAAGTTCAGAGTTGGTTTCCTCTCCCCTTCTGAATATCTCTGGACACATCCTCAGGTGGATCCAGAAGTGTGTCTCTCAGGTGATTTCTAATCTAGTCAAGTTAGCAATGGTGATTAACTATTACATCTTTCATAATAAATTAGTTCTCACAACTTCACCACAATTAATAGCAGCAATTTGTGCCAATGTTAATCTCAAATATGTGAAAGTAAGCAAGCATCATAAAATAGTGCAGACCCAGACAGTTTTCACTTTCAATGTAATGTCATTCTGCCATACAGCAGATAGTCATGGCTGTAAGAAACTATGAATCAGACCAGCCTACAGTAACTCTTACTATATTCCAGCTCTGTTTCTTTTGGATATGAAGTATAGGTGAGGAAACATAGTATTAACAAGAAAATTGAACTAATAGACCTCAATCTACCTACCGTGAACTTACCCTTTATAAAAACTTAAAATAAACTTTCACATCTCCTCAAGTTTAGAACTCTTTGTAGGTATAGATTTATGTTCTATTGGTCTTTGAATTGGCCAGGTCAATACATTATACAATTTCCATTCAACTAAGTGATCTTTATGAGGACATTAAGTTCAAGAATACAATGCCCAATGCCTTGTCACAAAGCACATTCACAGATCAGCAAAGAATTATCCTTCTATTATCTAACACTAACATTTTTACAAAGTTCTATCCAGATATACCCTTCTTAGAAAACAAAGACACTATAAGAACCTAAGACAATTTTAATATTTCTCTATACACACATACACACCCATTGACAATTTATATTGCCAACTGTCAATATAGATTGTCAATTTCCACAGTTAATATGTATATATAAATTAAATGTTCTAATTTGTTCTTATTGTTCATAATAGATGCATAATACATAGTGGGTAGTGTCAGGCATTAGTGACCCCAATTTTTTTTTACCCATGTGAAACTGTAATTTTGAAACCCATATGTCTTAAATTGTAGTGATGAGGCGAGCAGGCCTGCTTTTCGTCCCACTCAGCTCCCACATGGCTAGCTTCATACCCGAAATAACAACACACAAATTGTATTCATTTAAACACTGCTTGGCCCATTAGCTCTAGCCTCTTATTGGCTAGCTCTCACATCTTGATTAACCCATTTCTAATAATCTGTGTAACACCACAAGGTGGTGGCTTACTGGGAAAGATTAAGCATGTCTGACCTGGCAGCTGGCTCCATGGCATCTGAGTCACTGCCTTCTCTCTCCAACAATTCTGTTCTGTCTTCTCCACTTACCCATCCACCCATCCATCCGTTCATTCACTCATTCATCAGCTATTACACACTACTAGTACACATATTCCTTTTTTTATTTATCGAAAACAGGGTTTCTCCTATTAAGCATATTCTAAAGTTCACAAAATTATTTGCAAATATTATATAATACTATCCAATGTTTACTAGCAATAATAAGAAAGTTCTGGAATTCATAGATGGAGAGAGATGTTCATTGTGTGGCATATAGGTAGCAAATAGAAACAGACAGGAACAGATGAGGAATGAGATGCACCTTTCAAGACATTACATAAGCACCTGGATCTCTCTAATCAGAAACCACTATCTATAATCCTCATTGCCTTATAGTTGCCCATTCAATTATGAATCTGTAAACAGCTAATTTATTGATTGAAAGTTCCTCATGATCTAATCTTAAGAACTTTATCAATGAACTTTGTAATACAAAGCAAGCCTTCCATATATAAGCTTGGAGGTATCATTTCATATCTAAGCCACAGCCATGGTTGTGGAAGATCACTGCTCACTATAACATATAATCCAGGCCCTACTTTGAGCTGCTGAATGTCTTTTTGCATATAATAAAAATGCCATAGGATCCTCCAGTAAAATAATGTGTTCCAAAAGTTTTTGTTTTTAAAATCTGACTTATGTACTTCCATCTCTTGGAAGTTCTATGAATTGGCTACATAAATTATCTCCTGAGAGAAAAAGTAAAATGAACTGTTATAGTCACAGGATTTATAACATGAGGCACAAGTACCATAACCAATGTTCTTCAGAGAAGATATCAGACTATAATGAAATTTATAGAAAACTAAATTGATAAATGCAGATTGTTAAAATTGAATTAACTTTATAATAAATCATCTAAAGTTCATGTCATATTCAGACTAATTAAACTGAAGGAAAAATGTGTGTGAGTATCAAAGAGGAACCACATAAAGTAAAAATTTCATAGTCAGGCATAATTTATATAGTTATTAATACATATAAGTCTAAAGTGGGATACGGTGTGAAACAGTAGCTAGTGTAAATAGCTTGAGATTGAGAGTTAATTAGATCTAAGGTTCAGTGGGTTTACTCTAGGTAAGTTCACTTTATTCAATTTTCATTACAGTTTATCTTAAGTGGAATACAAAGGGTACTTAATATAATCAATTTTTATTTGCATAGTGATTGAAACTAGACATGTAAGACACAATATTGGCTATGTATATGATCAAAGAATGCCATATGTTATCCTCCGTGTGAGCCTTACAATGGCTTGGGATTGGGAGAGTTTGAAATATATGCCTAATTTCCAGCCTTTGCACAGTAACTTAATGACAATGTATAAGGAAAATACAAGGTACAACAATGGGCTTTTTTGCAATATAAACTGTATGATAAAATATTGTACACAGTCTTTTGCTGATGTGATTAATATTAATTCCATGCCATCAGGAGCCCAGGACACTTTCACACTACTAAAAGGCGACTTCAGAACAGGTCGATCAGTCTCTAACACACAAAATATAATTACTAATAAAAAGATAGAAAATAAATAATTGTAATATTATGAAATTATATTAATTTATATGCTATTAATTTGTCACGAGTCCTGTGGGTAAAATGTGTGAATTTAATATTGTTATAGGTAAAGATAAAGATTAAAACAGACAGTTTTATGTGTTGGCTGAGATCCATAGAGCAAAGCAAGTTCAAAGGTTTCAAGTTTAGGCTGGGCTTACAATAGGACAGGGCCAGAAGACTCACCAGGAAGTGACGAGCAGTGAATCAGGAGGCTCAGAGTGGGTGGGAGAGAGAATGGGACTGGGTCACATCTGCTCACTTAAGTAGGATTAGATTTGAAATTTAACACCCATAGGGAGAATTTCCTCACATTAGTCAAACCATTGCCCAGAGGTAACTCTCGGTGTAGCCTGAGCCACAGTTATGGGGCAATGACAAGAAATAGAAGGCAACTGTGAGAGAAGAGGGTCTCAATCCGGTGAGACCAGCAGCAGTTTGGAATAAGGACAGCCTTGCTGAAGATGATTAAAAAACGATTTAGTCCTGGGGTAGGTTGATCCCGAATTTCCTGAGAAACCGCCACACTGCTTTCCAAAGCGGTTGCACAAGTGTGCATTCCCACCAGCAATGGATGAGTGTACCCCTTACCCAACAACCTCTCCAGCAAAGGTTATTATTGGTGTTTTGGATTTTAGCCAATCTGACAGGTGTAAGATGATATCTCAAAGTTGTTTTGATTTGCATTTCCCTGATAGCTAGGGAGGTTGAGCATGACCTTAAGTGTCTTTTGGCCATTTGAACTTCTTCTGTTGAGAATTCTCTGTTCAGTTCAGCACCCCATTTTTAATTGGGTTAATTGGCATTTTACCGTCTAGTCTCTTGAGTTCCTTATATATTTTAGAGATCAGACCTTTGTCAGTTGCAGGGTTGGTGAAGATCTTTTCCCAGTCAGTAGGCTGCCTTTGTGTCTTAGTGACAATGTCCTTTGCTTTACAGAAGCTGCTCAACTTCAGGAGGTCCCATTTATTCAATGTTGCCCTTAATGTCTGTGCAGCTGGGGTTATGCATAGGAAATGGTTCCCTGTGCCCATTTGTTGTAGAGTACTTCCCACTTTCTCCTCTATCAAGCTCAATGTGTTCAGACTATTGGGAATCTACCCAAGAGATGCCCAATCATACAACAAAAGCATATGCTCATCTATGTTCATAGCAGCATTATTTGTAATAGCCAGATCCTGGAAACAACCTAGATGCCCTTCAGTGGAAGAATGGATGAAGAAACTGTGGAATATAGACATGCTAGAATATTACTCAGCAGTAAAAAACAATGACATCTTGAATTTTGCAGGCAAATGGATGGAAATAGAAAACACTATTCTGAGTGAGGTAACCCAGACCCAAAAAGATGAACATGGGATGTACTCACTCATAATCAGTTTCTAGCCATAATTAAAGGACATCGAGCCTATAAATTTGGGATCCTTGAGAAGATAATAAGAAGGTGAACTCCCAAAAAAAGATATAGTAATCCTCCTGGATATTGGAAGTAGACACGATCGCCAGGCAAAATTGGGAACTTGAGGGTTGGACGAGACTGGGCCAAGGGAAGATGGGGAGAGAAAAGTGTGAAGGGGAGAATGGGGGGAGCTCGGAGGAATGGGGTGCTTGGGATATAGGAAGGGTGGATATGGGAGCAGGGAAGCATACATCTTAATTTAAGGAGCTACCTGAGGGTTGTCAAGAGACTTGACCCTAGAGGGGTTCCCAGGTTTCCAGGGAGACGCCCCCAGTTAGTTCCTTGGGCAGCTGAGGCGAGGGAGCCTGAAAAGGCCAGTTCCAATAGCCATACTGATGAATTTCTTGCATATCACCATAGAACCTCCACTTGACGATAGATGAAGAAAATGACAGAGCCCCACATTGGAGCACTGGACTGAGCTCCCAAGGTCCTGATGAGGAGCAGAAGGAGAGAGAACATGAGAAAGAAAGTCAGGACCGTGAGGGAACGTCCAGCTGGCGACAGATGGGGAAGGTGACTGAGCCCCACATTTGAGCACTGGACTCAGCTCCCAAGGTCCTGATGAGGAGCAGAAGGAGCGAGAACATTAGGGAGAAAGTCAGGAACGTGAGGGGTGCGTTCACTCATGGAGATGGTGGGACAGAACTAATGGGAAATCACCAACTCCAGTTGGAATGGGACTGATGGATCATGCGACCAAACCCGTCTCTCTGAATGTGGCCAACAGTGGGGGCTGACTGAGAAGCAAAGGACAATGGCGCTGGGCTCTGATTCTTCTGCATGGATGGGCTCTGTGGGAGCCTTCTCAGCTTGGTCGATCACCTTCCTGGACCTGGGGGGAGTTGGGAGGACCTTGGTCTTAGCATAGAATAGGGAACCCTGATGGCTCCTTAGCCTTGAGAGGGAGGGAGGGGAGGTATGGTTGGAGGGGAGAGGAGGGAAGGGGGAGAAGGAGAGGAGGGAAGGGGGAGGAGGAGGGGAGGGAAGGGGGAGGATGAGGGGAGGAGATGGAAATTTTTAAATATAAAATAATTAACCATGAGAAAAAAAATAAAAAACGATTTAGGTAGAACATACATTAGAAGGGGAACAGATAAAGGCTTTGTAAATATAGGCAATTACTTACTTACTATGGGGGTCTCCAGTTATGAGATCTAAATAGATACTAGCTCTTTATGTAGATGAGGAAGGCCGGAAGATCTGTTTAATTCATTAAGGATAAAGGTTTGGTTTGACTATAAATTTCAAATTCCAGGCATGCATGGGGACATCTGTTCAGTAGACATAGGTCTGCAACTCAGGAGAAATTCAGAAGTAAGCAGAGGTGTTGCGGGAAGGACACTAAGAGCCAGTGGTATGCACT
Organism: Arvicola amphibius; assembly: GCF_903992535.2. NCBI lineage: Eukaryota > Metazoa > Chordata > Mammalia > Rodentia > Cricetidae > Arvicola > Arvicola amphibius. Next base: position 91,292 of record NW_024582324.1, read on the forward strand.
TGCAGCCTTCAGCATGAGGCCTGTGACTAAGTTTGTGTCACCATGACCCTAGATAAAAAGAAACAAAAATCTGAGTTGATAGATAATGTGACATCTAAAGAGTGAGTGGAAAAGAGAATAAAGACAATGATGCTGATTCTGGGGCTTTGATGGGAGTCATGGTGGGAGATGCTCCTGTTTTCATACAACTGTCAGTATAGTCTAACTATTAGTGATCTTAATTGATCCTTATAACTCTGAGCTGAGAACCAAGCCTGACTGACGTGTGTATACAGGAAAGGGGGTGAAAGCAGGTCAAAGAATAGAGACACGTACCTATGCACAGTTTATTCTGACAATTTGAGTGGCAGGAATCACAGGGAAAAGGAGAGCCCCTAGAGACCACTTACTGCTTTGTGTGCAGGATATTATCATAAACATATCTGCCAGGAGAGGTACATAACAGGAGAAGAACCAGAGTTGAAAAGTGGCCTTATGCGTTTCACAGGAAACGTTTTGCACTCTTTAAAGCGAATTCATTTTTTTGTGTGAAACAAATGAGAAACTAATTTTTCAAAGAACAGCATTTATAAAGAAATGCAAAACTCCCTTCACTTCTAACAATGCTTGACACGGTGAAAAACAAGAGCTTCTCTTTGAGAGAAACTCATATGCGATTATCAGGAAAGCTTCTATAGAATTGCGTACACTTTCAAAAGAAAATGCTTATCTTTCAAAGGACAGCATTCTCTTCTAACAGTGCTTTATAATGTTCGGTGCAAGAGCTTCCTTTTTGTGATTCTCAGGAAAGCTTTAAAGAATTATGTACACTTTCCAAAGAAAGTGCTTATCTTTCAAAGTACAGCAAGTAGACAGAAATGCAACACTCCCTTCACCTCCATATGCTTTGCACTATTAGGAGCAACTATTTCTCTTTTGAGAGAAACGCATGTGCGTTTAATCTGAAGTTTCTAAAGAAATAAGTACACTTCCAAAAGATCCAGAAGAAAGTGCTTATATTTTATAGAACAGCATTTTTAATGAAATACAGCACTCCATTCAGTACTAACAATGCTTTTCAATCTTTGAAGCAAGTGATTCTCATTTGCAAGAAACATATGCGTCTCACAGGAAATCTTTTAAAAATTATATACACTTTCCAAAGAAAGTGCTTTTCTTTCAAAGTACAGCATTTGGACAGAAATGCAACGCACCATTCCCTTCTACCAATGCTTTACACTGTTAGAAGCAAGTAATTCTCTTTTGAGAGAAACGCATGTGCTTTTCTATCTGAAGATTCTAAAGTAATAAGTACACTCTGAAAAGAAAGTGCTTCGATTTCAAAGCAAAATATTTAGACAGAAATGATTATCTTTCAAACACAGCATGTAGACAGAAATGCAAAACTCCATTCCGTTCTAATAATGTTTTACAAGGTTAAAAATAATTGCTTCTCTTTTGAGAGAAACGCATTTGCTTTTCTATCTGAAGCTTCTAAAGAAAGATGTACCCTTTCAAAAAAGTGTGCATCTTGAAAAGTACAGCATTTTGACAGAAATGCAACGCTCTCTTTACGTCGTACAATGGTTTGCTCTCTTTCAAGCAAATTCAATCACTTTTGTGAGAAACAAATAAGAAACTTTCCAAAGAGCAGCATTTATACAGGAATGCAATAATCCCTTCACTTCTAACAATTCTTTACACGTTGAAAGAGCAAGAGCTTCTCTTTTGAGAGAAACGCATATGCGATCCTCAGGAAAGCTTCTACAGAATTAAGAACAATTTCTAAAGAAAATGCTAATCTTTCAAAGGACGGCATTATCTTCTAACAGTGCATTACAATTTTCGGAGCAAGAGCTTACTGTTTGAGAGAAATGCCAATGTGATTCTCAGGAAAGCTTTTGAAGAACTGTGTATGCTTTCCAAAGAAAGTGCTTATCTTTCAAAGTCCAGCATGTAGACAGAAATGCCACACACTCCCTTCATTTCTAGCAATGTTTGTACTGTTAGAAGCAAGGGATTTTCATTTGAGACAAACACATATGCTGTCATCAGGAAAGCGTCTATATGTACACTTCCAAAAGAAAGTGCTTATCTTTCGTAGAATATCAATTTGAAAGAAATGCAGCACTCCATTCAGTACTTTCCAATCTTGCGAGGAAGTGATTCTCATTTGAAAGAAACATGTATGCGTTTCACAGGAAACGTTTTGCACTCTTTAAAGCAAATTCATTTTTTTGTGTGAAACAAATGAGAAACTAATTTTTCAAAGAACAGCATTTATAAAGAAATGCAAAACTCCCTTCACTTCTAACAATGCTTGACACGGTGAAACACAAGAGCTTCTCTTTTGAGAGAAACGCACATGCGATTATCAGGAAAGCTTCTATAGCATTGCGTACACTATCAAAAGAAAATGCTTATCTTTCAAAGGACAGCATTCTCTTCTAACAGTGCTTCATAATGTTCAGAGCAAGAGCTTCCTTTTTGTGATTCTCAGGAAAGCTTTAAAGAATTATGGACACGTTCCAAAGAAAGTGCTTATCTTTCAAAGTACAGCAAGTAGACGGAAATGCAACACTCCCTTTACCTCTATATGCTTTGCACTATTAGGAGCAACTATTTCTCTTTTGAGAGAAACACATGTGCGTTTAATCTGAAGTTTCTAAAGAAATAAGTACACTTCCAAAAGATCCAAAAGAAAGTGCTTATCTTTTATAGAACAGCATTTTTAATGAAATACAGCACTCCATTCAGTACTAACAATGCTTTTCAATCTTTGAAGCGAGTGATTCTCATTTGCAAGAAACATATGCGTCTCATAGGAAATCTTCTAAAAATTATGTACACTTTCCAAAGAAAGTGCTTTTTTTCAAAGTACAGCATTTGGACAGAAATGCAACGCACCATTCCCTTCTACCAATGCTTTACACTGTTAGAAGCAAGTATTTCTCTTTTGAGAGAAACCCATGTGCTTTTCTATCTGAAGTTTCTAAAGTAATAAGTACACTCTGAAAAGAAAGTGCTTCGATTTCAAAGCAAAATATTTAGACAGAAATGATTATCTTTCAAACACAGCATGTAGAAAGAAATGCAAAACTCCATTCCGTTCTAATAATGTTTTACAAGGTTAAAAATAATTGCTTCTCTTTTGAGAGAAACGCATTTGCTTTTCTATCTGAAGCTTCTAAAGAAAGATGTACCCTTTCAAAAAAGTGTGCATCTTTCAAAGTACAGCATTTTGACAGAAATGCAACGCTCTCTTTACGTCGTACAATGGTTTGCTCTCTTTCAAGCAAATTCAATCACTTTTGTGAGAAACAAATAAGAAACTTTCCAAAGAGCAGCATTTATACAAGAATGCAATACTCCCTTCACTTCTAACAATTCTTTACACGTTGAAAGAGCAAGAGCTTCTCTTTTGAGAGAAACGCATATGCGATTCTCAGGAAAGCTTCTACAGAATTAAGAACACTTTCTAAAGAAAATGCTAATGTTTCAAAGGACTGCATTATCTTCTAACAGTGCATTACAATTTTTGGAGTGAGAGCTTAGTGTTTGAGAGAAATGCCTATGTGATTCTCAGGAAAGCTTTTGAAGAACTATGTACACTTTCCAAAGAAAGTGCTTATCTTTCAAAGTCCAGCATGTAGACAGAAATGCCACAGAATCCCTTCATTTCTAGCAATGTATGTACTGTTAGAAGCAAGGGATTTTCATTTGAGACAAACACATATGCTGTCATCAGGAAAGCGTCTATACGTACACTTCCAAAAGAAAGGGCTTGTCTTTCGTAGAACATCAATTTGAAAGAAATGCAGCACTCCATTCAGTACTTTCCAGTCTTGGAAGGAAGTGATTCTCATTTGCAAGAAACATGTATGCGTTTCACAGGAAACATTTTGCACTCTTAAAAGCAAATTCATTTTTTTGTGTGAAACAAATGAGAAACTAATTTTTCAAAGAACAGCATTTATAAAGAAATGCAAAACTCTCTTCACTCCTAACAATGCTTGACAAGGTGAAAAACAAGAGCTTCTCTTTTGAGAGCAACGCACATGCGATTATCAGGAAAGCTTCTATAGCATTGCGTACACTATCAAAAGAAAATGCTTATCTTTCAAAGGACAGCATTCTCTTCTAACAGTGCTTTATAATGTTCAGAGCAAGTGCTTCCTTTTTGTGATTCTCAGGAAAGCTTTAAAGAATTATGGACACTTTCCAAAGAAAGTGCTTATCTTTCAAAGTACAGCAAGTAGACGGAAATGCAACACTCCCTTCACCTCTATATGCTTTGCACTATTAGGAGCAACTATTTCTCTTTTGAGAGAAACACATATGCGTTTAATCTGAAGTTTCTAAAGAAATAAGTACACTTCCAAAAGATCCAAAAGAAAGTGCTTATCTTTTATAGAACAGCATTTTGAATGAAATACAGCACTCAATTCAGTACTAACAATGCTTTTCAATCTTTGAAACAAGTGATTCTCATTCGCAAGAAACATATGCGTCTCACAGGAAATCTTCTAAAAATTATGTACACTCTCCAAAGAAAGTGCTTTTCTTTCAAAGTACAGCATTTGGACAGAAATGCAACGCACCATTCCCTTCTACCAATGCTTTACACTGTTAGAAGCAAGTATTTCTCTTTTGAGAGAAACCCATGTGCTTTTCTATCTGAAGCTTCTAAAGTAATAAGTACACTCTGAAAAGAAAGTGCTTCGATTTCAAAGCAAAATATTTAGACAGAAATGATTATCTTTCAAACACAGCATGTAGACAGAAATGCAAAACTCCATTCCGTTCTAATAATGTTTTACAAGTTTAAAAATAATTGCTTCTCTTTTGAGAGAAACGCTTTTGCTTTTCTATCTGAAGCTTCTAAAGAAAGATGTACCCTTTCAAAAAAGTGTGCATTTTGAAAAGTACAGCATTTTGACAGAAATGCAACGCTCTCTTTACGTCGTACAATGGTTTGCTCTCTTTCAAGCAAATTCAATCACTTTTGTGAGAAACAAATAAGAAACTTTCCAAAGAGCAGCATTTATACAGGAATGCAATAATCCCTTCACTTCTAACAATTCTTTACACGTTGAAAGAGCAAGAGCTTCTCTTTTGAGAGAAACGCATATGCGATCCTCAGGAAAGCTTCTACAGAATTAAGAACAATTTCTAAAGAAAATGCTAATCTTTCAAAGGACGGCATTATCTTCTAACAGTGCATTACAATTTTCGGAGCAAGAGCTTACTGTTTGAGAGAAATGCCAATGTGATTCTCAGGAAAGCTTTTGAAGAACTATGTACACTTTTCAAAGAAAGTGCTTATCTTTCAAAGTACAGCAAGTAGACAGAAATGCAACACTCCCTTCACCTCTATATGCTTTGCACTATTAGGAGCAACTATTTCTGTTTGGAGAGAATCGCATGTGCATTTAATCTGAAGTTTCTAAAGAAATAAGTACACTTCCAAAAGATCCAAAAGAAAGTGCTTATCTTTTATAGAGCAGCATTTTGAATGAAATGCAGCACTCCATTCAGTCCTAACAATGCTTTTCAATCTTTGAAGCAAGTGATTCTCATTTGCAAGAAACATATGCGTTTCACAGGAAATCTTCTAAAAATTATGTAGACTTTCCAAAGAAAGTGCTTTTCCTTCAAACACAGTATGTAGACAGAAATGCAAAACTCCATTACCTTCTTATAATGCTTTACAAGGTTAAAAATAATTGCTTCTCTTTTGAGAGAAACGCATTTGCTTTTCTATCTGAAGCTCCTAAAGAAAGATGTAGCCTTTCAAAAAAGTGTGCATCTTTCAAAGTACAGCATTTTGACAGAAATGCAACGCTCTCTTTACGTCATACAATTGTTTGCTCTCTTTCAAGCAAATTCAAACACTTTTGTGAGAAAAAAATAAGAAACTTTCCAAAGAGCAGCATTTATACAGGAATGCAATACTCGCTTCCCTTCTAACAATTCTTTACACGGTGAAGAGCAAGAGCTTCTCTTTTGAGAGAAACCCATATGTGATTCTCAGGAAAGCTTCTATAGAATTACGAACACTTTCAAAACAAAATACTTATCTTTCAAAGGACAGCATGCTCTTCTAACAGTGGAATACAATTTTCGGAGCAAGAGCTTTCTATTTGAGGGAAAAGCCAGTATGTTTCTCTGGAAAGCTTTTAAAGAATTATGTACACTTTCCAAAGAAAGTGCTTACCTTTCAGAGTACAGCATGTAGACATAAATCTCACACTCCCTTCATTTCTAGCAATGTTTGCACTGTTAGAAGCAAGTGCATTTCATTTGAGACTAACACATATGCTTTCATCAGGAAAGCGTCTATAGAATTACATACACTTTCAAAAGAAAATGCTTATCTTTCAAAGGACTGCTTTCTCTTCTAACAATGCATTAAAATTTTGGGAGCAAGAGCTTCCTATTTGAGAGAAATGCCATTGTGATTCTCTGGACAGCTTTTACAGAACTATGTACACTTTCAAAAGAAAGTGCTTATCTTTCAAAGTACAGCAAGTAGACAGAAATGCAACAAAAGATCCAAAAGAAAGTGCTTATCTTTTATAGAGCAGCATTTTGAATGAAATGCAGCACTCCATTCAGTACTAACAATGCTTTTCTATCTTTGAAGCAAGTGATTCTCATTTGCAAGAAACATATGCGTTTTACAGGAAATCTTCTAAAAATTATGTACACTTTCCAAAGAAAGTGCTTTTCCTTCAAACACAGCATGTAGACAGAAATGCAAAACTCCATTACGTTCTCATAATGCTTTACAAGGTTAAAAATAATTGCTTCTCTTTTGAGAGAAACGCATTTGCTTTTCTATCTGAAGCTCCTAAAGAAAGATGTAGCCTTTCAAAAAAGTGTGCATCTTTCAAAGTACAGCATTTTGACAGAAATGCAACGCTCTCTTTACGTCATACAATTGTTTGCTCTCTTTCAAGCAAATTCAAACACTTTTGTGAGAAAAAAATAAGAAACTTTCCAAAGAGCAGCATTTATACAGGAATGCAATACTCGCTTCCCTTCTAACAATTCTTTACACGGTGAAGAGCAAGAGCTTCTCTTTTGAGAGAAACGCATATGTGATTCTCAGGAAAGCTTCTATAGAATTACGAACACTTTCAAAAGAAAATACTTATCTTTCAAAGGACAGCATTCTCTTCTAACAGTGGAATACAATTTTCGGAGCAAGAGCTTTCTATTTGAGAGAAAAGCCAGTATGTTTCTCTGGAAAGCTTTTAAAGAATTATGTACACTTTCCAAAGAAAGTGCTTACCTTTCAGAGTACAGCATGTAGACATAAATCTCACACTCCCTTCATTTCTAGCAATGTTTGCACTGTTAGAAGCAAGTGCATTTCATTTGAGACTAACACATATGCTTTCATCAGGAAAGCATTTATAGAATTACATACACTTTCCAAAGAAAATGCTTATCTTTCAAAGGAAAGCATTCTCTTCTAACAGTGCTTTACAATTTTCTGAGCAAGAGCTTCCTGTTTAAGAGAAAGGCCAAAGTGATTCTCAGGAAAGCTTTTAAAGAATTATGTACACTTTCCAAAGAAAGTGCTTATCTTTCAAAGTACAGCACATAGAGAGAAATACAACACTCCCTTCACCTCTAGCAATGCTTTGCACTGTGAAGTGCAATTATTTCTCTTTGGAGAGAAACGCATGTGCGTTCAATCTGAAGTTTCTAAAGAAATAAGTACACTTCCAAAAGAATGTGCTTATCTTTCATAGAACAGCATTTTGAAAGAAATGCAGGACTCCATTCAGTACTTTCCAGTCTTTGAAGGAAGTGATTCTCATTTGCAAGAAACATATGCGTTTCACAGGAAATCTTCTAAAAATTATGTATACTTTCCAAAGAAATTGCTTTTCTTTCAAAGTACAGAATTTCGACAGAAATGCAACACACCATTCCCTTATAACAATGCTTCACACTGTTAGAAGCAAGTGTTTCTCTTTTTGAGAGAAACACATATGAGTTTCTCAGGAAAGCTTCTACAGAATTACCAACACTTTCAAAAGAAAATGCTTATCTTTCAAAGGAGAGCTTTCCTTCTAACAGTGCATTACAATTTTGGGAGCAATAGCTTCCTTTTTGAGAGCAACGCCAATGTGATTCTCAGGAAAGCTTTAAAGAATTATGTACACTTTCCAAAGAAAGTGCTTACCTTTCAAAGTACAGCATGTAGACAGAATGCAACAATCCCTTCTCATCTAATAATGCTTTGAACTACTAGGAGCAATAATTTCTCTTTGAGAGCAACGCATGTGTGTTTAACCTGAAGTTTCTAAAGAAATAAGTACACTTCCAAAAGAAAGTGTTTATCTTTCATAGAACAGCATTTTGAAAGTAATGCAGCACTCCATTTCGTACGAAAAATGCTTTCCAATCTTTGAAACAAGTGATTCTGATTTGCAAGGAACATATGTGTTTAACAGGAAATCTTCTAAAAATTATGTATATTTTCCAAAGAAAGTGCTTTTCTTTCAAAGTACAGCAAGGAGACAGAAATGCAACGCCCATTCCCTTCTACCAATGCTTTACACTTTTAGAAGCAAGTATTTCTCTTTTGAGAAAAACGCATGTGATTTCAACCTGAAGTTTCTAAAGAAATAAGTACACTTCCAAAAGAATGTGCTTACCTTTCATAGAACAGCATTTTGAAAGAAATGCAGCACTCCATTCAGTACTTTCCAATCTTTGAAGGAAGTGATTCTCATTTGCAAGAAACATATGCGTCTCACAGAAAATCTTCTAAAAATTATGTATACTTGCCAAAGAAAGTGCTTTTCTTTCAAAGTACAGCATTTGGACAGAAATGAAACGCACCATTCCCTTCTACCAATGCTTTACACTGTTAGAAGCAAGTATTTCTCTTTTGAGAGAAACGCATGTGCTTTCCTATCTGAAGCTTCAAAAGTAATAAGTACACTCTGAAAAGAAAGTGCTTCGATTTCAAAGCAAAATATTTAGACAGAAATGATTATCTTTCAAACACAGCATGTAGACAGAAATGCAAAACTCCATTCCGTTCTAATAATGTTTTACAAGGTTAAAAATAATTGCTTCTCTTTTGAGAGAAACGCATTTGCTTTTCTATCTGAAGCTCCTAAAGAAAGCTGTACCCTTTCAAAAAAGTGTGCATCTTTCAAAGTACAGCATTTTGACAGAAATGCAACGCTCTCTTTACGTCAAACAATGGTTTGCTCTCTTTCAACCAAATTCAATCACTTTTGTGAGAAACAAATAAGAAACTTTCCAAAAAGCAGAATTTATGCAGGAATGCAATACTCCCTTCACTTCTAACAATTCTTTACACGTTGAAGAGCAAGAGCTTCTCTTTTGAGAGAAACGCATATGCGATTCTCAGGAAAGCTTCTACAGAATTAAGAACACTTTCAAAAGAAAATGCTAATCTTTCAAAGGAAGGCACTATCTTCTAACAGTGTGTCACAATTTTCAGAGCAAGAGCTTACTATTTGAGAGAAATGCCAATGTGATTCTCAGGAAAGCTTTTGAAGAACTATGTACACTTTCCAAAGAAAGTGCTTATCTTTCAAATTCCAGCATGTAGACAGAAATGCCACACTCCCTTCATTTCTAGCAATGTTTGTACTGTTAAAAGCAAGGGATTTTCATTTTAGACAAACACATATGCTGTCATAAGGAAAGCGTCTATACGTACACTTCAAAAAGAAAGTGCTTATCTCTCGTAGAACATCAATTTGAAAGAAATGCAGCACTCCATTCAGTACATTCCAATCTTGGAAGGAAGTGATTCTCATTTGCAAGAAACTCGTATGCGTTTCAAAGGAAATGTTTTGCACTCTTTAAAGCGAATTCATTTTTTTGTGTGAAACAAATGAGAAACTAATTTTTCAAAGAACAGCATTTATAAAGAAATGCAAAACTCCCTTCACTTTTAAGAATGTTTGACACGGTGAAAAGCAAGAGCTTCTCTTTTGAGAGAAACGCATATGTGATTCCCAGGAAAGCTTCTATCAAATTATGAACACTTTCAAAAGAAAATGCTTATCTTTCAAAGGACTCCTTTCTCTTCTAACAATGCATTACACTTTTGGGAGCAAGAGCTTCCTATTCGAGAGAAACGCCAGTGTGATTCTCTGGAAAGCTTTTACAGAACTATGTACACTTTCCAAAGAAAGTGCTTATCTTTCAAAGTACAGCATGTAGACAGAATACAACACTACCTTCACCTCTATATGCTTTGTACTATTAGTAGCAACTATTTGTCTTTTGAGAGAAATGCATGTGCGTTTAATCTGAAGTTTCTAAAGAAATAATTACGCTTCCAAAAGAAAGTGCGTATCTTCCATAGAACATCAATTTGAAAGAAATGCAGCACTCCATTCAGTACTAAGAATGCTTTCCAATCTTGGACGGAAGTGATTCTCATTTGCAAGAAACACGTATGCGGTTCACAGGAAATGTTTTGCACTCTTTAAAGCAAATTCATTTTTTTTGTGTAAAACAAATGAGAAACTAATTTTTTAAAGAACAGCATTTATAAAGAAAAGCAAAACTCCCTTCACTTCTAACAATGCTTTACACGGTGAAAAACAAGAGCTTCTCTTTTGAGAGAAACGCATATGTGATTCTCAGGAAAGCTTCTATAGAATTGCGGACACTTTCAAAAGGAAATGCTTATCTATCAAAGGACAGCATTCTCTTCTAACAGTGCTTTATATTGTTCGGAGCAAGAGCTTCCTTTTCGTGATTCTCAGGAAAGCTTTAAAGAATTATGTACACTTTCCAAAGAAAGTGCTTATCTTTCAAAGTACAGCATGTAGACCGAATGCAACACTCCCTTCACCTCTATATGCTTTGCACTATTAGCAGAAACTATTTGTCTTTTGAGAGAAACGCATGTGCGTTTAATCTGAAGTTTCTAAAGAAATAAGTATACTTCCAAAAGAAAGTGCTTATCTTTCATAGAACATCAATTTGAAAGAAATGCAGCACTCCATTCAGTACTTACAATGCTTTCCAATATTGGAAGGAAGTGATTCTCATTTGTATCTTTTGGCACCCTCTCCTCAGCTGCCCAAGGACAAAGCTGGGGACGTCTTCCTGGATACCTGGGAACCCCTCTAGAGTCAAGTCTCTGCCAACCCTAGAATGGCTCCCTTAATTAAGATATATAATTCCATGTTCCCATATCCACTTTTCCTATATCCCAACCATCCTATTCCCCCAAGCTCTTCCCATCCTCCACTTCACACTTTTCTCTCCCCATCCCCCTCTCCCCCATCCCACCCTACCCCCATGTTACCATTTTTTGTCTGGCAATCTTGTCTACTTCCAGTATCCAGGAGGATAACAATATGTTTTTCTTTGGGTTCACCTTCTTATATAGCTTCTCTAGGATTTTTTACGAATTATAGGCTCGATGTCCTTTATTTATGTCTAGAAACCAATTATGAGTGAGTACATCTCATGTTCATCTTTTTGGGCCTGTGTTACCTCACTCAGGATGGTGTTTTCTATTTGCATCCATTAGCATGCAAAGTTCAAGATGTTATTGTTTTTTACTGCCAAGTAGTATATATTCCAAGTAGTATATATATATATGTATATATATTCCACATTTTCTTCATCCATTCTTCCACTGAAGGGCATCTAGGTTGTTTCCAGGTTCTGGCTATTACAAATAATGCTGCTATAAACATAGTTGAACAAATGCTTTTGTAATATGATTGGGCATCTCTTGGGTAAATTCCCAACAGTGGGATTGCTGGGTCCTGGGGTAGGTTGATCCCAAATTTCTTGAGAAACCTCCACACTGCTTTCAAAAGTGGTTGCATAAGTTTGCATTCCCACCAGCAATGGATGAGTGTACCCCTTACTCCACATCCTCTCCAGCAAAGGCTATCATTGGTGTTTTTTGATTTTAACCATTCTGACAGGTGTAAGATAGTATCTCAACTTTGTTTTGATTTGCATTTCCCTGATTGCTAAGGAGGTTGAGCATGCCCTTAAGTGTCTTTTGGCCATTCGAACTTCTTCTGTTGAGAATTCTCTGTTCAGTTCAGTGCCCCATTTTTTAATTGGGTTCATTAGCATTTTAAAATCTAGTCTCTTGAGTTCCTTATATATTTTGGAGATCAGACCTTTTTCTGTTGTGGGATTGGTGAAGATCTTTTCCCAGTCAGTAGGCTGCCTTTTTGTCTTAGTGACAGTGTCCTTTGCTTTACAGAAGCTGCTCAGCTTCAGGAGGTCCCATTTATTCAATGTTGCCCTTAATGTCTGTGCTGCTGGGGCTGCACGTAGGAAGCGGTCTCCTGTACCCATATGTTGTAGAATACTTCCCACTTTCTCCTCTAACAGTTTCAGTGTGTTCAGATTGATACTGAGGTCTTTAATCCATTTGGACTTGAGTTTTGTGCATGGTGATAGACACGGATCTACTTTCATTCTTCTACAGGTTGACATCCAGTTATGCCAGCACCATTTGTTGAAGATGCTTTCTTTCTTCCATTGTGTGCTTTTAGCTCCGTTATCAAAAATCAGTTGTTCATAGGTTTGTGGGTTAAGTTCTGGGTCTTCTATTCGATTCCATTGGTCGACTTCTCTATTTTTATGCCAATACCAAGCTGTTTTCAATACTGTAGCTCTGTAATAGAGTTTGAAGTCAGGGATGGTAATGCCTCCAGAAGTTCCTTTATTGTATAAGATTGTTTTGGCTATCCTGGGTTTCTTGTTCTTCCATATAAAGTTGATTATTGTCCTCTCAAGATCTGTGAAGAATTTTGATAGGATCTTTAAGGGGATTGCATTAAATCTATAGATTGCCTTTGGTAGTATTGCCATTTTTACTATGTTGATCCTCCCAATCCAAGAGCAAGGGAGGTCCTTCCATTTTATGGTATCCTCTTCAATTTCTTTCTTCAAAGACTTACAGTTCTTTTCAAATAGATCTTTCACTTCCTTGGTTAGAGTTACCCCAAGATATTTTATGCTATTTGTGGCTATCGTGAAAGGTGACGCTTCTCTGATTTCTTTCTCTGCTTCCTTATCCTTTGTATATAGGAGGGAGACTGATTTTTGGAGTTGATCTTGTATCCTGCCACGATACTAAAGGAGTTTATCAGCTGTAGGAGTTCTTTGGTGGAGTATTTCAGGTCGCTTATGTACACTATCATATCATCTGCAAATAACGAAAGTTTAACTTCTTCCTTTCCAATTCGAATCCCCTTGATCCCCTTGTTTTGTCTTATTGCTATTGCTAGAACTTCAAGCACTATATTGAAGAGATAAGGAGAGAGTGGACAGCCTTGTCGCGTTCCTGAATTTAGTGGGATTGCCTTGAGTTTCTCTCCATTTAATTTGATGTTAGCTGTCGGCTTGCTGTAAATAGCCTTTATTTTATTTAGGAATGACCCCTGTATCCCTAATCTCTCCAAGACCTTTATCATAAAGGGGTGCTGAATTTTGTCAAATGCTTTTTCTGCATCTAATGAAATAATCATACGGTTTTTTTCCTTCAGTTTATTTATATGATGGATTACATTGATAGATTTTCGTATGTTGAACCAGCCCTGCATCTCTGGGATGAAGCCTACTTATCATAGTGGATAATTTTTCTAATGTGTTCTTGGATTCTGTTTGCCAGTATTTTATTGAGAATTTTTGCATCGATGTTCATGAGTGAGATTGGCCTGTAATTGTCTTTCTTGGTTGTGTCTTTGTGTTGTTTATGTATCAGGGTAATTGTAGCTTCATAAAAGGAATTTGGCAATAACTGTTCTGTTTCTATATTATGAAATACCTTAAGGAGTATAGGTATTAGGTCTTCTTGGAAGTTCTGGTAGAATTCTGCATTGAACCCATCAGGTCCTGGGCTCTTTTTGGTAGGAAGGTTTCTGATAACAGTTTCCAATTCGTTGTGACTAACAGGCCTATTTAGAGCATTTACCTGGTATTGGTTTAACTTTGGTATACGGAACTTATCTAAAAAACTGTCGATTTCTTTTACATTTTCCAATTTTGTGGCATGTAGGCTTTTGTAGTAAGATCTAATGATTCTCTGAATTTCCTCTGTGTCTGTGGTTATGTCCTCTTTTTCCTTTCTGATCTTATTAATTTGGGTGTTCTCTCTCTGCCGTTTGATTAGTTTGGCTAGGGGTTTGTCAATCTTGTTGATTTTCTCCAAGAACCAGCTTTTTGTTTCATTGATTCTTTGGATTGTTTTCTGTGTTTCTATTTTGTTGATGTCTGCCCTCAGTTTGATAATTTCCAGTCTTCTACTCCTCCTAGGTGAGTCTGCTTCTTTCTTTTCTAAAGCTTTCAAGTGTGCTATTAAGTCTCCAATGTGTGCTTACTCCGTTTTTTTTTAAGTGGGCACTTAGTGCTATGAATTTTCCTCATAGCACTGCTTTCATAGTGTCCCATAAGTTTGAGTATGTTGTGTCTTTATTTTCATTAAATTCAAGAAAGACTTTCATTTCTTTATTTCTTCCTTGACCCAGCTGTGGTTCAGTAGTTGACTGTTCAATTTCCATGAGTTTGTAGGCTTTCTGGGGGTAGCATTGTTGTTGAATTCTAATTTTAATCCATGGTGATCCGATAAGATGCAGGTGGTTACTAATATGTTTTTGTAACTGTGGAAGTTTGCTTTGTTACTGAGTATGTGTTCAATTTTCTAAAAGGTTCCATGAGCCGCAGAAAAGAAGGTATATTCTTTCCTGTTTGGGTGGAATGTTCTATAGATGTCTGTTAAATCCATTTGGTTCATTACCTCTATAAATCTCTTAATTCTCTGTTAGGTTTCTGTCGAATTGACCTGTCCATTGGTGAAAGAGGAGTGTTGAAGTCTCCCACTATCAGTGTGTTTGGTTTGATGGCTGTCTTGAGTTCTACTAATGTTTCTTTTATATAAGTGGGTGTTTTTGTATTAGGGGCATAGATATTCAGGATTGAGACTTCATTCTAATAGATTTTTCCTGTAATGAGTATAAAGTGTCCCTTTCCATCTCTTCTGATAGATTTTAGTTTGAAGTCAACTTTGTTAGTAATTAGTATGGCCACACCGGCTTGTTTCTTAGGTCCATTTGCTTGATAAACCTTTTCCCAACCCTTTACTCTGAGTAGATATCTGTCTTTGTGGTTGAGGTGTGTTTCTTGTAAACAGCAGAATGTTGGATCCTGTTTTCGTATCCTATCTCTTAGCCTGTGCCTTTTTATAGGTGAATTGAGTCCATTGATATTAAGTGATATTAATGACCAATGGATGTTAACTCGGTTGTCATTTTTTTATTTGGTAGTAGAGATTGTGTGTTTCCTTTCTTTGCGATGTGCTGGTGAAGTGTCGCTACATGTCTGAGTTATTTTGGGTAATGCTGGACTCCTTTGTTTGTGAATTTCCTTCTATTACTTTCTGTAAGGCTGGATTTGTGGCTATGTATTGTTTAAATTTGTTTTTTTTTTCCTGGAATATTTTGTTTTCTCCATTTATAGTGAATGAAAGCTTGGCTGGGTATAGTAATCTGGGCTTGCATCCATGGTCTCTTATTTTCTGCAAAACATCTATCTAGGACCTTCTGGCTTTCATGTTTTCCATATATAAGTCAGGTGTTAGTCTGATAGGTTTACCTTTATGTTACTTGACCTTTTTCCTTTGCAGCTCTTAATATTCTTTCTTTATTCTGTATGTTTTGTGTTTTGATTATAATATGGTGAGGGGATGTTTTTTTTTTTTTTTTGATCCAGTCTATTTGGTGCTCTGTAAGCTTCTTGAACCTTAATAGGAATATCTTTCTTTAGGTTTGGGAAGTTTTCTTCTATAATTTTATTAAATATATTTTCTGGACCATTGAGCTGTATTTCTTCTCCTTCTTCTACACCTATTATTCTTAGGTTTGGTCTTTTTATTGTGTCCCAGATTTCCTGAATGTTTTGTGATGAGAATTTGTTGGATTTGCTGTTTTCTTTGACCAGTGTGTTTATTTTCTCTATGGTATCTTCAGAATCTGCGATTCTTTCTTTTATCTCTTGTATTCTGTTGGTTATGCTTGTTTCTGCAGTCTCTGTTTGTTTACATAGATTTTCCATATCCAGCTGGCCCCCGGGTTGTGTTTTCTTCCTTGCCTCCATTTCAGTTCTCAAGTCTTGCACTGTTTCCTTTATCTGTTTTTTCTTGGTTTCCTAGGATATCATTTACGGATTTACTCAATTCTTCAAACTTTTTGTTATTCTTCTCGTCCATTTCCTTAAGGGAGTTTTTTACCTCCTGTTTAAGGGACTCTATTACTTTCATAAAGTCAATTTTTTCTACTTCTTCTTGATTAGTGTGTTCAAGTCCTCCTGTTATAAGTTTTCTGGCTTCTGGTGCTTTCATGTTGCTTTTCAAATTGTTGGAGGAATTCCTGCATTGGCGCCTGCTCATTTCTTCCTCTAAATAATCCCCTTTGTGTCTTCTTTTAGAAGTTCAATTCACCCATATGAATTAAATTCACTCACCCCAATGAATGATGGATCCTCTGGCAGACTGTCAGGTCCCCTTGCAGGCCAAGCAGCTCGCTGACAAAGGTCCTACCTTGCTGCAGGCAGCAGGCTAATGAAGGAGGGGACCTCCCACAGGCCTGGGTGCGCTCAATTCCAGGTCCCCGGTGCCCAAACAGGCTGAGCTGTAGGATTTTGTGGCCCCAAAGATGGGAGGATGAGGGGGGGTTCTGGGTGCAAGCTGGGAAGGGACAGGAAGAGAGAGGCAGTATCCAGGGAGAATAACCCCTGTAGGAAGAGCAGGAAGTGTGCAGGTGTGGTGGGAGTAGGGGAATGTCGGTGGTCCCTCTCCGGGCAGCTGCCTTGGTTCAGGCACTCACTCCTCACTCACCCCAATGAATGATGGATCCTCTGGTAGACTCTCAGGTCCCCTTGCAGGCCAAGCAGCTCGCTGACAAGGGGCCTACCTTGCTGTAGGCAGCAGTCTAATCGAGTTTGTCAATCTTGATGATCTTCTCCAATAACCAGCTTTTTGTTTCTTTGAACTTTGGATTGTTTTCTGTGTTTCCATTTTGTTGATTTCAGCCCTCAGTTTGATTATTTCCAGTCTTCTACACCTCCTAGATGATTCTGCCTCTTTTTTTTCTAGAGCTTTCAGGTATGCTGTTAAGTCTCCAATGAGCACTTTCTCCATTTTCTTTAAGTGGGCATTTAGTGCTGTGAACTTTCCTCTTAGCACTGCTTTCATTGTGTCCCAGAGGTCTGAGTATGTTGTGTCTTTATTTTCATTAAATTCAAGAAAGGCTTTAATTTCTTTATTTCTTCCTTGACCCAGGAGTGATTCAGTAGTTGACTGTTCAGTTTCCATGAGTTTGTAGGCTTTCTGGGGGGTAGCATTGTTGTTGAATTCTAATTTTAATCCATGGTGATACTACAAGACACAGGTGTTTACCAATATTTTTTGTATCTGTGAAAGTTTGCTTTGTTACCGAGTCAATTTTTGAAAAGTTTCCATAAGCTGCAGAGAGGAAGGTATATTCTTTCCTATTTGGGTGGAATTATCTTTAGATGTCTGTTAAGTCCATTTGTTTCATTACCTCCAATAATTCTCTTATTTCTTTGTTAGTTTTCTGTCTGATTGACCTGTCCATTGGTGAGAGAGGTGTGTTGAAGTCTCCTACATTAGTGTGTGTGGTTTCATGGCTGCCTTGAGTTCTAGAAGTGTTTCTTTTACATAAGTGGGTGCTTTTATATTAGGGACATAGATATTCAGGATTGAGACTTCATCCTGATGAATTATTCCTGTTATGAGTATAAAATGTTCCTTTCTATATCTTCTGATTGATTTTATTTTGAAGTCAATTTTGTTAGAAATTAATATGGCCACACCCACTTGTTTCTTAGGTCCATTTGCTTGAATATCCTTTTCCCAATTTTTTACTCTGCTCCTTGGACTGGAAAGGGAGGGGCAGGCAAATGGGAGTTGGGGAGGAGGAAGAAATTTTTAATTACAATAATAATAATTTAAAAAAAAGGAAGACCTCAACATAAGACAGCTCCACTGAACCTTATAGAAGAGAAAGTAGGAAGTACAATTGAATGCACTGGCACAAAAGACCACTTCTCAAATATAATCCCAGTAGCACAGACACTGAGAGAAACAATAATGGGACCTCCTGAAACTAAGAAGCTTCTGTAAAGCAAAGGACATGATTAACGGGACAAAATGATAGCCTACAGAGAATGGAAAAAGGTCTTCACCAACCTCACAACAGACACAGGGATGATCTCCAAAATATACAAAGAACTCAAGAAATTGGTCATCCAAAGAACAAGTAATCCAATTTTAAAAATGGAGTATAGATCTAAATGGAGAACTCTCAACAGAGGAATCTAAAATGGCTGAAAGATACTTAAGAAAATGTTCAACATCCTTAGTCATCAGAGAAATGCAAATCAAAACAACACTGAGATTCCATCTTACCCCTATAAGAATGGCCAAGATCAAAAACACTGATGACAAACTTATGCTGGATAGTTTGTGGGGTAGAGGGAACACTCCTGCATTGCTAGTGGGAGTACAAGCTGGTACAGCCGCTTTGGATATCAGTGTGGAGATTTCTCAGAAAATTAGGAAACAACCTTCATCAAGAACCAGCAATACCACTTTTGGGTAAATGCCCAAAGGATGCTCAATTGTACCACAAGGGCATGTGCTCCACTCTGTTCATAGCAACATTGTTTGTCATAGCTAGAACCTGGAAACAACCTAAATGCCCCTTGACCAAAGAATGGATAAGGAAAATGTAGTATATTTACACAGTGGAGTACTACACAGCAGAAAAAATAATGAAATCTTAAAATTTGCAGGCAAATGGATGGAGCTAAGAAACATCATATTGATTGAGATAACCCAGACCCAGAAAGACAAATATCATATGTACTCACTCATAAGTGGTTTTTAAACATAAAATAAAGAAAATCATCCTGCAAATCACAATCCCAGAGAACCTAGACATCAATGAGGACCCTAAGAGAGACAAACATAGATCTAATTTACATGCAAAGTAGAAAAAGATAAGATCTCCTGAGTAAACTGGGAGCTTGGGGACCATGAGAGAGGGCTGGAGGGGACAGGGGGAGGGAAGGAGGGGAGTAGAGAAAAATGTAGATCTCAATAAAATCAATAAAAAATAAAAAAAATTCAAAAAAAACAAACAAAAAACCCTACATACCAAATGATAAAATGGAAATCTGGTAAAGTTAATCTAAATTTAAACCTCAGTCTATGGAGAGGCAAATAAATTGAAGAAAAAAAGTCCCTTGCAATTAATATGTATACAACTGTTGATGCATGCAATCAGAAATGTAGTATTTGAGGGAGATAATTTTGAGGGAATATTTATCTATACAATCAACAAACTTTGGTGTAATCAAATAGTTAGTGAAGGCAAATAGAGAATAGTTAAAACAAACCTTGCAGTTAACAACATCCAAGTAGCAAAATTATCATGAACACAAAGCAACAGCACTCTAAAAGTGCCCATCATGAATATTCATGTTGCTTTAGTCCCAATAATAAATTCTGTTCTAGTTGTCCACATTGAAATAGTGAATCACTGAATTAGTGAAGTCATTGAAATAGTAAAATCATTGCACTGTATGAGTTTAAAGGATAATCACGAAGATGTTTTCTTTCCAACCATAGCAAAACAGGCTTTAATGGAATAGTAGTAAGATTTTTTAGATTTTTATGCAAATATAATCAGTATCACTGAAAGTAATTTAGTTTGCTTCATAGAGAACTAGTTAAGAGGGTTCAGTGTCTACATCATACTTTGTTTCAATTAGAGCAAAATGGTACCTATTCTAGAAGTCAGAATCACACACACACACACACACACACACACACACACACAAAGCAACCTGTCTATGTGATTTTCAAAGAGAAACACTGTGTGGATTTGGGTTCCCTTAGCCAATGTGAACAAACCCTCTGTGGAAGTCACTTGGTATGCAACTGCATAGGTACACCATGACACATGTCTAAAGCATCCACTAGCCATATCTTCCTTTCATTTTCTTTTCTAGTGGAAGTGAAAAAAATCATCAAAGTCAGCTAGGTAAACATAATTACAGAGAAGTAGTACTAACTATTAAATAAAACACAAAATGACTCTAAAAGTCTCTACCACACAAATCACATATTGGCTGCAAAGTAAGTCGATTGTCATATAGCCAATTTAAAGAGATGTGAGAGGCAGAACTGACAGGAAGGTGAATCAGTGAAGCCATGGTGATGGGATTGGAAATGCGAGTTGACCAGAAAATGGAGGAACACTTAGAAGTGAAGGGAGAGAGAAACTGCAATATTTATCTGCTCCTTTTTGTTATGATTGCCTTCTACACACCTTCTAACCCCGACAATGAGAGTCTGCAAAATGATCCTGCTACCACCACAGAATATTACCATAGCGGTACTACAAAGGTTACCAAAAGCAATGAGAATTGGGTATTCATTGGGTATTCAGACTTATAATCAAAATAGAAAAAAAGCAGAAAAATATTCATGAAAAATACAGAAAATAGCCATGTATAATAATCACCCTCATGATTTCAAAGTTGCTTTTATCTAGTAAAGAAAACTTTAAGGCAAGTCACAAATAAAACTAGGGTGCAAACATTATTTAAAAGTAGTATTTCTAATTTTCTCTTAGTTGTGATCTCTTTGTAAATTAAAAGTAGTGGTGAAAATTCCATGGAAACATGTTCCCTCCCCAGCAGCCATCAGTTGCCAATGCGAGTCACTCGGGGTGGGACTTTAAGAGACCCTCTGCCATCCATGCTGGGATGTTAATTGGCTTGATCTTGTGCAGGTCTTATGAATGCTTCAAAACACATTGTGAGTTCAAATAATGTCCATTGTAGACATCTACATATCTACTACTTTTGGCTCTTTCATTAATTCAGTCAGCATTAACTGAACTCAATGTCTTTTAAAGTTGGCATTGAAAAGTGTTTTTTTTTTTTTTTTTTTTTTTTTTTTTTTTTTTTTTTTTTTTTTTTTTGGTTTTCGAGACAGGGTTTCTCTGTAGCTTTTGGAGCCTGTCCTGGAACTAGCTCTTGTAGACCAGGCTGGTCTCGAACTCACAGAGATCCGCCTGCCTCTGCCTCCCGAGTGCTGGGATTAAAGGCGTGCGCCACCACCGCCCGGCGAAAAGTGTTGATAGGGGAGAATTTATTGAATAATGAGGAAAGAGTTTGATCAAAACACATCATATGAATGTAGAAAATTCACAACAAAAATTAGAAGACAAATACAATAAATAAAAGAAAAATATTCCATTGAGAGAAAAATTGAGCAATTAACCTTATCAGAGTTATCTTCTTAATACAAAGAATAGTTTTCCTCTTTATCATCCAAAATTATTCTCTCATTCTCGGTAATCATATTACTACAGTTAGAAAAAAAGGAAACATAAAAGTTTTTGTGAACGCTCAAGCTACCCTAGCATATGTACTTCTTATATCCATAAAGAGACTCTGCATTTTTGTCCACTGACCTTACAAAATGAAAATGTCAAAATGACAGTGATCAATCAATCAGTGCCTTACTTGATTAATAGAAAGCTCTTGGGTCTTTTAATGTCTCATGATTGCCCCTTGAGCTAGATGAATAGAATCACTTTGTACTATACAAATTTAGAATGTAAGTTTCTGAAAAGGACGGCTTTATTAAAAATGATGACATTTGGTTTCAGAAAAA
This sequence comes from Arvicola amphibius, assembly GCF_903992535.2. Lineage (NCBI taxonomy): Eukaryota > Metazoa > Chordata > Mammalia > Rodentia > Cricetidae > Arvicola > Arvicola amphibius. Next base: position 113,031 of record NW_024582324.1, read on the forward strand.
AGAAATCCTAATGGGAATATAGACAAGTGTATCACATTCAGTTCAGAACAACTCCACAGATGTTCAGGGAACAGCATCAGCTTCCAGATCCTGGGTTTCGAGGTCTCACTTTCAAAGATAATTTTTCAGTCACTTAGGGTGAAGAATCACTTCTGTATTAAAATATCATACCAAAAAGTCTATTATGAAGTTTAATAGAGGTGGGACTAAGGAAACGGCTCAGTTAGTATGGTTCCCAAGACAGCTAGTTAGTCAAACCAGTGAGTTCCAGGTTCGGTGAGAGAGAGAGAGGGACCATGTCACCAAAGCAAAGTGTAGAAGAATCAGTTAACATACATCTCTGGCCTCCATGTGTACCCATAGAAACACATACATACATACTCTATAACACACAGTAAAATGAGAACAACAAAAGCCTATACACCATTTCCTATGCCCATCATTGATTTGTAGGAATGCTTGTTGCTTAAATCAATCTAAAAATGAATAACCAAAATGTGCTATTAGTCTGGGGAACTCCACCAACTAGCAAAAAAGCTATATTATCCTTAACATGATGGAAAGGAGAAGAAATACATTCACATTTTTACCCATGCATTATCAAGCTCACACAATGCCAGACTTTGAGGATATCAGAAGAGCAGGAAAATAGTAGCATGAGTCTTCCATTCAAGGGTACTGAGACATGCACTGAGAAGAAGAGAATAATCCAATAAATAACAAAGGCCAGTATGTTCAAGAATGCAAAAAAATTAAATTAGACTGCACAGATCATGGCAAAGGCAAGTGAGGTAGTATAAGCTGTAATACCAGTATTCAAGTGTCTGCAATAGGAGGATGTTGAGTTTGAGGCAAGCTAGGGCTACAGAATCAGACTCATTCTCAAACAAACAGCAGCTCCACCAATAATAATATTAAAATAAAATAAAGCCAGTTGTACTGAGTAGAATGTGAGGTGAATTTATTTCAAGTCTTAAAATATGAACCAGTGTCATATGGATGAAATCAAGAATATCCTATAAATAAAATAGAATAATAAGAGGATGTAACAGCTCCCATCAATCTGATTCATATATGTAAAACACACAAACAACCACATGCAAGCACACACAGTGAGCAAGAGAGGGAGAAATGATCAAGCAAGATAAGCAATAGACAATAAGGATTCCAAATAACATAGGACATTTTGAAAGAATTAAAATATTATCATGATTATAACTATTAGCCTGAGACTTGGAATCCCTGATTATAGACTGTATGAACTATCAGATGTAACCTTGAGAAAACCAATTAACTTGAACGTATCTTAGATTTATTTTGCTGGCTTATGATTCTCATTATATATATTTGTTACCATAGAAATAGCTCCCAGATATCAGTGGCAATAGAAAACTATATTTCAGAATAAAATAGTATATAATTAATGGTAAATGTGAAAGAAAAGTTTTTCATCTCTCTCAGTCTGAATTTCTGTTGAGTCTTCTCTATGACCTTTGCCACACTGGTCACCCCAGAAAACTGAAGCCCCCCAATTAGTAGATGGCTTAAAGCAAGGACACAAACTACATAACACTCAGCCCAGCTTTTTTTTCGCTCTGCATATCTCCCACCTCCCCTTCTTCACACTCTCCCTGTGTCTGTGGCATCAACAGAGGCACCCTGCATCATTGAAGAACTGAGCACAGAAGACCTAAGTTCAACTTTGATCGTATGTGTTTCTGTCATCATCATAATTCCCTTGGTGTGCTTCCTTGTGAAGATATTGGAATGATAAATCCATGCCCTGCCTCCCTCAGTGAATCTTTATGAAGACAGATGTGAAATTATTTTTGAAAAATGTGCAACAATAAATAAGTAGAGTAGGTACATGCAGGGAATCTATTTATTCCGTTTTGTAGTAAACAACATGAATAAGTTGTGGCTGAACAAATACAATGAATTTTACAATTTATATTAAAAGATATATAATATTGTGTATGTTGCTCTGAGTATTTACAGTACAGCTACAATGTTATTATGTTTTGGTTATGATAGTTGAAGAATATAAAAGTTGTTACAATTTTTTTCCTAAACTTTATATAAAAACTTGTATACTGAAAGTCTCACATCATAATTAACCATTGTGAATGTATGTACAGTCAGAATGAACAGTTCTATCAATGTACAGTTTCAATAGCCATTTTGGGTAGAAACTGTATATTTTTTGGATTCTATACTTTTAAATTAAATGTATTAAATACATTTTAAGCACTTATCCACTACCAGAAACGAAAAAGCCATGACAGAATTAAGCATAGAAAAGTAATTGTCTTTATACCCTCTTATCATAACTTGTATCTATTTCTGCCTTTTGTCTTTTTTAAGTTTAGGTGTTCATGTGTCTATGTGTATGCATGCCATGTATGTGAGGTTACATACTCCAGATGCCAGAAGAGAGCGTCAGGTCCCTTGGAGCTGGAATTGCACAATCTAAGTGGGGTTACAAGCATCTAGAGAACCAAACTGGCCTATTTCAGAAGTGCAGCAAGCCTTCTTTACTTCTGAGCCCTTTCTCCAGTTCCACAAAGTCTTATTAGTTTCTTTGGTTGTTTGATTTTCTTGTTTGTTTATTTCATTGGTTTGAGTTCTTTCTTACCTTCCAGAAACATAGTTAATGGTGAGGTGTCTTATCCCATGTTTATCAAACAACAAACAACTCCGAGTGTAGGTTGTCAATACTGAGTGACAAGTGAACCAAGGGAACATAAAGAGACGAACCTTCAACCACAAGCACAGAACAGTCATGTAGGTTTGTCTGAAATCTCCACGTTGGGACATAAGCAGTATTTCAGTCTTACTGATGGGTTAATGGAGTGGATAAAATCCTCCTACCTGCCTGTGGCCATGTAACCACAGCATACAGTGTTTAGAACCAAACTCACATCTCTGTTGAACCAAATTCTAAGCTTTATCCATCCTCTCAGAAGAGGTCCAGATTACATGGAGTCTGAATGAACCTTGATGGAAGAAGCAATGTCAAAGAAATAAAGGATTTGAAAAACCTTAAACTTATGTGCATGAGGAGCTTGGGGGAATAGGCTGGTTGGGATATAGGAAGGGTGGGTATGGGAACATGGAATTATATATCTTAATTAAGGGAGCCATTCTAGGGTTGGCAGAGACTTTACTCTAGAGGGGTTCCCAGGTGTCCAGGAAGATACCCCTAGCTAGTTCCTTGGGCAGATGAGGAGAGGGAGCCAGAAATGTCCAGATCCTATTGCCATACTCATGAATATCTTGCATATCACCATAGAACCTTTACCTGGCACTGGATGGAGAAAATGACAGAGCCCCACATTGGAGCACCGGACTGAGCTCCCAAGGTCCTGATGAGGAGCAAAAGGAGGGAGATCATGAGCAAGGAAGTTAGGACCATGAGGGGTGCGTTCACCCATTGAGACGGTGGGACAGAACTAACGGGAGACCACCAAGTCCAGTTGGAATGGGACTGATGGAACAGGGGACCAAACCAGCCTCTCTGAATGTAGCTGATGGTGGAGGAGGACTGAGAAACCAAGGACAACGGCGATGGGCTTGGACTCTTCAGCATGGACGGGCTCACTGTGAGCCTTTTCAGTTTGGTTGCTCACCTTCCTGGACTTAGGGGGAGTTAGGAGGACCTTGGACTTAACATAGTGAAGGGAACCTTGATGGCTCTTTGGCCTGGAGAGGGAGGGAGTGGGGGGTATGGGTGGAAGGGAGGGGAGGGAAGGGGGAGGAGAAAGGGAGGAGATGGAAATCTTTAATAAAAAATGAGAAAAAAATAGCAGAAACACATAATGCTAAGAAGGGACCAGGACTGCCACAAGTAGCAGCAGCATTGAGACAAGGTCAGGTATACTGGAAATACTCAGATCTGACATTCATCCTACGCGGTGAGAAGATAGCAAAATCCTGTGGAAATTTCAAGGATTTCCCACAATACATTATAGAGGTGGGGAGGTAAGCAGGTTCAGGTAAATACTTAATGTATTTGTTCACTTATTATTTGAAGTTCAGTTGAAAGTGAACACAGGGCTTATTAAATACAGTGTCTTGATTTCAAAACAGACTTCTGGTAATAATTTTTATTTACTTGAATGAATATAAAGGTAGTAAACCTACCTCCATTGCCGAGGTTGGAGGTTTGCCAAACAAACGCTTTTCAGTCCTTCTACCTCAGGCAGTTACTAAACCTGTTAGGTTTTGAGTAGAGAAAATAAATTTACTCCTCAGTGTCAGTTTTTTTTTTTTACATTTGTTTTCATATTTCTTTGAGACAGGATCGAATGTAACAAAGGATAACTTTTAACTCCTGAACCTTCCTCCTCCACCACCCTAGTACTTGGAATATGGGTATATGTATGCCAACATAGCTAACATTTTTCTGGCGATCCATCCAAGACTTTGTACCCGCTAGGCATGCACTTTACCAACTGAGTTTTATCACCATCTCCAATATGTGACAACATGCTCTAAACAAACAAATTGGAGAGGCAATGGACCATCAGCCCTAGAGAGCTTTGGATGACAGACCATTGGCTATAATTTTAGAGGGCTGCATTCAAGCCTTATCCTGATAATATACCTGTATATTCAGACAAAAATAAGGCAACCTACCTCTGACCCTTTAGTCTTTCTTTTTTTATGCTCACAGACAAACACATGTGAGTAGATTCAGCTTGTGCATTTATTTCTGCTACTTATGAATTCCACAATAAGAACACAAGTCCATTAGTTATAAGACCTGAAGTCTCAGCAGCTATGGAAGAAAATCACATGATAAGCATTAAGCAGGCCTTTCCTCTTAAGATAAAAATTTATTTTAAGAATCTCTTAAGTCAAAGCTCTTTCTTTTGTGTTTGTGTGTTTATCTTTCCCATCTTTTTATAGTGCATTTTTGGTGTTTTATCTATATTGTACAGATCTGCCCTTACACTGCCTTAGAAATGGGGGAATCAAAATTGACTGTATAATTTTTCACCTCAAGAGATCTGAAATGTGGTCACCCCAAATATATTTTGGATAGATATAGAAGTAAGTTTAGGTAAGGAAACAAAATAATAAATGAGATCAAATATTTTTTTGTACTCAAAACAATGAACCGTCTGAGTTTTCTTAAGAGATGTAGTAGAAAGGACAGTTACCACATAAAATGAATAAAAGAGGGATTTATCTTGCAAAATAAAGGTAAGTTTTCAAAATTAAAAAAATAAATGAATAAATAAACTTTAGATCCAAGACGTGAAATGAAAAGTTATTTTCCCAGGGCTAAAAATCTAAATATGAAATTTTGAGCAAAACCAGGAACTCATTAAAAACTCAAGATGCATGAGATATAATTTATTGTTCTAAACAACAAACGAACTGATTCTGGTTTTAAAGCTCTATTATAAATTAATAATAATAACAAATTTGATAGAAGGAATATTGATCTGTTTATTTTGATCCAACGAATGGACTTAATGGCTAGTTATGTTTAAGAATTATTTGATAGGGCTGAGGTCTTTTTACATCATCATCATGATTTTGTGTATAGATAGATGATTTAAACAACAGGACAAAGACATAGTTGGAGAACTGAATGATTTCCCAGAGCAGTCAGTATAGAAAATGTCACAGTGACCTTGATAATAATGAGTGACAACCATAGAGACATCATGGCAAATTGAAAGAAGTTAGACATATTGCATGAAAATGTCTTTAATCAAAAATATGAGTGGAATATATTTACTAGATATTTGGATGGTATAAATAAAGAAAATAGAGTGACTTTCTGTTTAGTGAATGCCCTGCAACCTCCCAAATATTTTACCGCATTATACCATCTTTTCAGGTATATTTGTGAATCTTGCCTACTCTCTATAGATTCACTGAAGTCTAGCACAGGTTAGTTGATCAATAAATTGCTCTTGGAATAACAACTGAAAGTATTTACAGAGCTATTCAATGCAGAATACAGAAAGGCCACGTTGGAGTGGCCTAGTGATATTAAGTAGAAGGACACAAAGTGCCTGAGGCGTCATGAGTCATGAAGACACATTTAGCAAATGAGTGAATGCAATGCCTGACATTTTCTTAGGATTTAAGATGTTGAAGTCTTACAATGATATTTTTGAATCCTTAATGTAACAAAGGAAAAATTGATTTGCCACACAATAATTTTTGAAATATTCCTTTGTGTTCAAGAAGCAATATAGCAGAAAATATAAGAATATGTGGTTGATTATTTACAATATATTTTAATGAATATTCACATGTTATTCTGGTCTTACAAAACCAATTCTATTCTAACTGAACCAGTTAGGCAGTCAGTCCCCAACATTTACACTCACTTTTATTTATAACCTCACCACTGTAAAGGCAAGGAAAATTATATGACAATTATTAAAATAACCATCATTATTATAATTACAAAGTAATTTGAAAGAATTTATTCCCTTTATCTTGTTCCCTCAACAAACATTGCAAGTGCTGTATATTACAAAGTTTATGTTTTAGATTTTATTTTTATTTTATGTGTATTAGTGTTTACCTGAATGTATTTCTATGTACCATGTGTATGCAATATGTTCATAGTCCAAAGGGGGCAACAGACCCTATGGGGTGGAGGTTAAATATATGTTTTTAAATATAGGTTAAATAAATATGTTTTTCAGTCCTCTAGTGGGTACTGGGAATTTAACTCTGGTTCTCTGAAAGATTAATCAGTACTATTAATTTCTAACTATCACTCCATCTACCTAGAGATTATTTTCAACTGAAAGAACTTTCAAAGACGAGGGATCTGTTAGTCTAAATCATATCCTTGGTAATTGTTTCACCTTGAACTTGAATAGAACTAAATTATATATTCTGATTATTCTAGTCATCTTTTGGCAATAGAGATAACTTTTCTATTGGCAAATCTGCCTGAGGATTATAAACCTCAAATATCATTTGTGTCTCCTGATAATATTTTATCAAAAATTTGAAGCTGTAACTCATCTGTTGAGAGTCTTCATATTTTTATGGATGTGTGCAACTTCTTTGCAATGATATAATTCGACATGAAACACATTCTGGTGTCCTAAAATCAGCAAAACTTGGAATTTCAATAAGAAATTTTCAAAAAGGTTGAGAAGTGCCTTTAATGTACTATATTACACAACACGGGAAGCAAAAGAAGAGAATGAATTGACGTGAAAGTTCATCTGAAAAGCATTCCTTGTTTAAAAGGAAGACTAAAAAGCTCTGGAGAGACCATTTGTGTCTATTGTCTATTTTTTCTCCTTTAGTAATAGGCAAAGTTAAAAAAAAACTTTTAAAAGATGATTGGTTCACACAAAATTAAAACATTACTATAAGAAAAATGCTTGGCCACTGTGGATTTTAAATAAATGGTGAAAATGCAGTGTCTGGAGCTATTTTTGAAGACCCGCAGTGCATGTATCTTTTTCTGCACTCTTATTTTACACCAGCAGTATGTGGAAATAGGTAGATGTTAACCAATGCCCAAAAACTGAGTGTTAGCACCTAGTATCCATATTTCCAGAATAAATGCCCTTTCAGTGATCCTTCCCTTGTGAAAATTTCAGTTAAAATATAATACAAGTCAATGTAATCACTCAATGAAAATAATGAATCATGTGTAGACTCCTCATTTATCATTCTATTGCTATTATCAATACTATGACCAAAAGTAGCAGAAAATACAAAATTGTTTATTTCAGTTAACAGGGCAAAAATTTGAAGCAGAACATATGGAGATAGTATGCATATTGAATTATTCATATGTTTATGTTTAGCTAGCTTTCTTATATAGCACAAGATTACTTTCCTAAAGAAATTATCAATGAAGACAATCCTCTACAGCCATGGCTAGAGGCCAATATAATTTGAGCAATTCCTCAGTAGAGTCTCCCTTCTCAGGTGACTTCAGTTTAGTGATAGTTAATAGTTAAGGGTACCAGGGACCCTTATCTAGTGTAGAACTTCACTTGGTCTTCACTTGTACTCATCACTGTACGTGGTCCCTTGAAGTTGTTTGGAGGCCTTCAGTGAGTGTGATAATGTAATCCATGTGCTGAGGTGGACACTGGACTTGTTACAAATACTTGTAATGTGATTTAGGATGGGGAATTTACATAATAAATAGTCAATATTTCTAAAAGTTGAAACAAATCACAAGGGCACCTGTTAGCCTACCTATCAATAATTCCTACCTCATGGAGCTCTGATTTAAAAATTGGTGAATACAGGACTCAAACAAACAATTTGTTGGAACACCAATGTCTGCAGGGTGGCAGAGATTGCTCTTGTGCTATTTGTGCTTCCATTCATTCTACCTGCATGAATTTCTTCCTCTTGCAATTCTGATGTGCAAAAAATAATCTTTTCTGAATAATAATAATAATAATAATAATAATCTATGTTTATGCTGGTGGTGTTCCTAGTGAGAAGTCCAGGGAAGACCTTCAGTCTGAAAATGGTTTCAGGTGTGAGCAGGAGCTCATGGTCTCTTATTACGGTCCTTACAAGGACCCAAATTGGAAGACAAATCTTAGAGGTTTCTTTTTCAAATCAAACATTTATTATTATGGAGAATGTGTGTGTGTGTGTGTGTGTGTGTGTGAGAGAGAGAGAGAGAGAGAGAGAGAGAGAGAGAGAGAGAGAGAGAGAGAGAAAGAGAGAGAAAGAGAGAGAGAAGAGAGAGAGGGGGGACAGAGAAAGAAATCTCAAGGGTATCACAAACTACATAGTATAATGTGGTAGTGTGGTGTGTTTCAATAGACAAAAGAGAGGATACATATATCAGGTAGGTTGAGAGTGGAACTGTGGTTAGCCGAAGCTGAGAGAAAGACCAAGAGATAGAGAGGGGTTGATCAATAGGTACAATGTTACACCCAGACCAGAGTGAGAAGTTCTGCTGGGCTAGTGGGGGACAGGAGATAATAGTTATGCACTGTGAAATTCAGAAAGTCAGAATAAAACCTTTAGAATGTTTCCCACCCAATAAAATAAAAACCATTTAGTGAGAATGTTCTTAGACTGGATTAATTATGATGTCTATATATTTCAAAGCATCACATGACACCTTGTGAAACTGTATGAAAATGTACATTTATATTACTGTGAATGAACATGAAGTAGATTCAATTTCTTCCTTCCTTTCTAAAATGTCTACCCTGGCATGAGGTAGCTGCACAGTAAAAAAAAAAGTTGGGAGACAAGGTTGTGTATGGGCAATTTAACAATAAAGCCTCCAGTATAGCTGAGATCGCTGGGTTAAGGACATGAAAATGACTCCAAAATGCCATGTTCATTCTCAAGACACATAACTGATATGGGGTAATAATCAACTTCCTTATGAGGAAAAAAAATCAGTTAATCAAAGGATGTTATAAGGATGGATTTATCTTTGCTTATATAGTTTTTGAGGTGTCAGTGGCCAAAACTGTGGGAGAATGTCATGGCAGGACCATGTATGTAGTGGAACAGGACAGTTCCTGCCACAGTAGTGAAGAAGTGGAGAAGACAGACCAGAGTCCTAATGTCTCTCTCAAGGGCATACACACATGATCTCACTTTCTTGTTCGAGGTTCCTCACTACCTCCCATCAGTACCTCAGGCTGGAGACAAAGCTTCCATCAGAGGAACAGCCTCTGGAGACACTTCAGATCTTGTCTCTAACCACGGGTAAAGACTGAAAAGCTTATCGGCCAAAGATTGGCAGCATGGTAAAATAAAATAATGAAATAATTACTTTTATTTTGAAAAGTGAAAGGTTAGCCATGAGGACTCTATGACAGAGAGAAAATACTCGAAAACATGCATTTGCTAAGTGGTAACAAAGAAAGAGTTTTAAAAAGGGAGTAGTAATAACTATCAGGCTTCTACAGAGAATAACTGTAGCCCTTTATATGTAATCATAAATAAAAAAATTGAATTAACTACAGAAAAATGAAAGCTTTAAAAACTATAAATAATATTTCTCTGAGTTTAATACCTATGTTAGGAAGCCTGTAACTCCAGCTCCAGGGAATCCAATGTCCTCTTCTTCTTGCCTCTCTGGCCACCTGCCTTCCCACATCACATCCCACAGATAGACACACACTAAGATGCATTTAAAAAAATAAAGTAAATATTTTTAAAATTTTTACGAAAAAAGGAAAAAAGCCTGTAAATAATCTAGGAGTTTTCATATTTAAAATCTGTAGTTTTAACTTCCAATAATCAGTCTATAAATATATGATGATGCTTGAACTCTGCCCTTCCACAGTGCAACCTCGAGTCATTTGGAAGTCACCAGTAAAGACTTCATTTAAGAGACCATGGGGATTTCAAATAGCTAAATTCCAGACAGACAATATAATAAATTGTAATCCCTTCTTGTGCCAAAATTATTAGAAGAGCTCTGTTCTCAGCTATTACATTTCTTATGTCCTAAATAAACCTAATTATTTGGTGTTAAAAATATTTCTACTGAAGTTTGGGAACTTTTTTTAAAGTTTGGATTTCATCTCCCTGATTTTCATGCTTCATTAATTTGACCTGTATTAATTGATAATCTTAAAAAAATAGCAGATTACACTCTGTTGAGAAATAGTCTGAACTGCAAGTTTGTAACAAACAGCAGCACTGTAATCAGCCTGCTGACCCAGCCAAGCAGTGCGGCCAAGTGTGAAAGAAAAGGCAGAGGATACCATAGCTCTTCCCTGCCTTGCATCCACTCCATGGAAAACTAAGCATTAGGTGATGGCCTCTTTAATATTGTACATCTAATTCTCATAGTAAAAGCATTCAGATGCTCAAGAAGAATTAGGCAGATAATAAAGACTAAGGTTAACATGAATGGAGAGTACAGATTTAACGACACTGTTCTCATCCTGTCCTTGGAACTAACCCTGTGTCTATTGTGTGTTTTGTATCTGTGTTAGGCAAACTGGTAAATCACTGCAATCATAAACATTATAGTTAAAAAGCAAGAGAAAATGAATAACCTGTTACATCTTTTCTAAAAGGGTAATCATCCTATTAATTCATCTATACTAAAGGGAATAATATTAGGATGATATTGCAATAAAGTAATCTGTCTTAAGACATAGGTAGCAATAGTGGAGTTACTGACTGTGAGGGATTCATAGGTAGCATGGAATGGACATTCACTGAGTTAGCAATGATGAAGCAACTTTGGAGTGAGGCAAGAATTCAAAAATAGAGTTGCTTTTAAAGAGATTTTAGGGGGCTGGGAAGATTATTGGTTAATGCTTGCCATGCAATCAAGAGTTTCTGAGTTTGATGCCCACTACCCTTGCAAAACACCAGAAACAGTGCTATGACCCTGTAGCCTCAGTGCTGAAAATGCAGAGAAAAGAAGATTGATGATACAGTCATAGAAACACACACACACACACACACATACGCACGCACGCGCACACACACACACATACACACACGGACACTCACACACACACACACACACACACACACACACACACCAAACACATAAAGCCTGGAATCGCTACACATCTGTAATCTCAGAAGTTGGGAAGACTGGAGGACCAAGAGTTTGAGGTAAGTTTAGACTTCACAGCATGTTTGAGGCCTGTCTACACAACCTGAGACCCCAGTTGTAACAGAAAAAAAAATCTAACAATCATTTTAAAATGAAAATGCCATGATTATAGAGAAATTGAAATAAGGAGAATGGTGCTTATTTAGTCACATTATGAAATGCAGAGTTCTCAGCTGATTCAAGCAGACTACCTGGGAAAAACATATACAGAAACATTATGAGAATAAGGAAATTAAAAAGAAAATAGTAGCAAAACTTTCAGATAAAAAAAAAACCAACAAGACAAAACTTAGGAAAATATTGGTATTTTCATGTTTATTTTCTAATTTTTCTTGTTTTCTCTAGATTTTTCTATTTAAAACTATCCTTTATCTTTTCTCTCAGTATCACTCCCTAAACACTGGTTTTGAGTTCTTTTGTTTGTCTGTTGTTTTGTTTTGTTTTTGTTTGGTCATTTGGTTTTTGTTTCTTTGGTTTAAGTTTTTTTCTTTTTATAGCTTTAGTCTATAAGTCACATGGAGATGGTGCTTAATACAGAAAAATCCCATCATATCTTCTCTGGGCCAGCATAACCTCATGTCTTGTTCAAAATTTCCAACTCTTCCTATACCAAACACAGCATCTTCAGTACAGTTCAAATGTCTTTATCTGGTTCCCACTTGTATCATGGCTCACAAGTGACTCAGTTTCCATCATTTGACTTCAAGCTTTCCTGCTTTGCTTGCTCCAGTCTCTTTGAGAACTGTGAGAAAGTTCTGAGTAAGCCCATAGGAAAGAACACATTATCTACTAAAACACAGGCTGGTGAATGCCAGCCAAAGGCAATCCAGATAGTAAGGCTCCTTGCACTTTCTACCAAGGACAGTGCAGGGAGGTATTTAAGTGACTATACTGCTCTTTTTTTCTGCCTTTAATCTGCATATAAACAAATTATGAAATAAATGCTGGGCTGTTTGGTATTGACCAACAGACCTCCCAGATTATTCTGTATTTCTATCTCAGCTTCTTTTATCTGTCATTTCCTTGATCCTCTCACCCCCCACCAGGTACTCAAGTTGACTTACTGGAGTAGGCTCCAACACTCTTGGATATCTTACCATCAGTGTATCTCCATGACCCTCTCTGTTAACTATGTTCTTTTTTTCTCACTGCCCTTTTTCTGTGGTCCTGTGGTTTATGATTTTTGTTTTCAGAACAAAAATTATCATACAAAAATATAAAAAAAAACTGGCATAGGTGGTAAACTCCAGGGAAGGAGAGAGTTATAGGAAACTGAATCAGCCTTTGGCAGCCTGATAAAGAGCAACTTCCCAACCTTATTAGCATGACCTGCTCATTAGAGGTGGGGATTATTTAGATGATAAACATGCATATGTAAGAGCCAACCCCAGACAGGTGTAAAGAAGCAGAAACAGAAGAAAAAGCAAATTTAGACATAAAAGATTTTTTGAATCATTTGTATGTGCAGCAGAAGAAGTTGTCATCATTGAAAATCGAGCATGCCAATTTTGGCCATTTGAACAGTACTGAGGGCAGAACAAGACTTTAATAAATTCAGAATCTTTGGAGGAAAATGAGTAGGGTTGAAAAATGAGCTCCACTGGAGAGAGTTTCTCTAAGCTCCAAGTGTGAGCTGGGATACAGGAGGGACAAGGCCACAGAGGCCCAGATGGGCTTAAGCAAGCTGGGAGTGCTTAGCATGCAGCTCCTGGGGGAGGAGGCCAGAAAACAGGGAGGGTTCCAATGGAGAGAGAGGAAAAATACCTCAGTAACTAGAGGGTTGTCCACATGGTGGAGCCCTGGAAGGGGGACAGGCTCCAGGAGCCAGAAAGTCTATTTACTGAGAAGGCAAGGAGAGATAGATGGTAAGAGCAGGTGAAGGGAAGGAAGAGCTGGAGAATTTAGAGCCAGATATGGTGGGAGCAGAAGCTAGCAGACACAAATGAGCTGAATACATCTTGAGGGTCAAATCAGCAATTTGAGTAAGTTTGAAATGTTAAAACATGGGTACTACAGGTTGAAGGGGAACAGCTGCTGAGTTGGTAAAGTCAGAGATCCTGAACCAAGCAGTAGATTCCATTGTTTTAAATTCAAGTATGGGGGTATTAAAGGGAGAAGTGGGGAACAGAAGCTTCTTTCTTAAAAGGTCAGAGATAAGAGGCTTGAGCAGCCTCATGTTTTGAAGGGAAAGTGAGTATTGATTCTGGGTTATATATTTGGTGAGGTTTGTGAGCTGAATGATGGGAAGGGGTAACACTTGGCTATAGAGGGGTTTTGAGTATCCCATACCAGGTGATCTGTCTAAGAGGCCAGCAAGAAAAAGGTGTGTCAGATTGTGTGATTTGGAGGAGAAGGGGAATGACTGGTGTATTCCTTTGCTTTCTCCTCACAAGTTCTGGTTTCCGCTCCTACTTTACAACAAGCTTACATGAAGTCAGATGCTACCTGTTCATTTCCAGAACACCCAGACCAGAAAGAATCACAGAAAAACGGTATTATTACAACGCTGATTGGCCAATGATTCTAGCATATTCCTAGCTAGCTCTTACATCTTAAATCAACCCATTTCTAGTAATCTGTGTATCACCACATGGTTGTGGTCTACCAGTAAGGTTCTATCTGATGCCCGAAGTATGTCTCCTGCAGCAGCTACATGGCATCTTCCTGACTCTGCCTACTCTCTCCTTCTCTATCAACTTGGAATTCCCTCTTGCACTGCAATAGGCCCAAAGCAGCTTCTTTATTAACCAATGGTATTCACAGCATACACTGTAGTGGGGAATCCCACATCACTTACAGATCCATCAAAGGTAACTTAAAAGATAGGACATTTACACAGTGTGGGGGGAAACCAGACAAAAACACACTGGGCTTGAAGTGGAGAGGGGAATCTCTTTCCTTGAGATTGCCCCAGAGTCAGGCTACAGAATTCTACAAATCCCTATATACAAAAATCTCACCAGTCCATGAGCTCGCCCCAGAATCAGGTCACAAAAATCCACCAATCCCAAGCCACCCTCGAAAGAAACTCCCCACCCCCAAGAAGTCATATACAAACTCTGTACACTGTTCAGTTTGCTTCTGTTTCTCACCCTACAGGCAACGGCCGTCCTGGATTCTTCTTTCCCAATAAATCTCTTGAGTGAGGTTTGCTTGTGGTATAAAAACTTCACTAAGTGGACAAGTTTGGAGCAGAATAGAGCTGTAACAAGGTTCTCCCTAGCAGGGCACACTTGTTACACTCTGGGTACCTAAGCAGAGCTTTGGAAGCTTTCCCCTAGTGGAGTGGAGCTGTAATACCTCTTGGGAGCAGAGAAGAGCAAATTGGGGCTGTAACAACTTTGCTGGGGAAACCCAGGGCAGAGTTATTACATTTGCATTGACAAACCTTTCCCTGGAACAGGGTTATAACCCGCAAGGTTTACAGTGATTTTGTGCTGTTTTTTGGCTCCCAACTGCCAGGATACTTTTCCATCCTAGCTACCATGCATGCAACGGCTGTTTTTACTTCTCAGGTCCCAGAACACCCACGTCTTTCTCTGTCAATATCTTCTCCACAGTTTTCAAAAGCCTTCTGTCAATCTTCAAGTTTCTAAACTAAAGGCTGCTTTTGCTTTGCACTCTTATATCATAAGTCTTATGATAGGTTCATCAGAATTATCCTTTATGAAATGCCTGTGGGATGGTGAGATCTTTGAGCTAAGATCACTTTCTACACAGCTCACTCTTCTCCCAATGAAGTGATTCATAGAAGTCTTTACAGACAGCTAGTGCTCAATAGTGGAACTTGAGGGAAAAAAGGAGGAACAATCATTCACTGTAAGGTCTATAATTGATTGGAAATGAAATATAAAATAGGAAAGGCATAGGTGAAAGTCTTCAGGGCATACCTATTCTCTAAGGCAACCAATAGCATCTGCCATTTAGATATACCTAAGATATTAATGATTAATGTATTTACCAGTTATCCTTTATACATACTGAAGTTCCTCTCTAAAGTACAGTCTTCCTTAAAACAAAATATCAAGAATAATATTTATATCTTGTTTTGATATTCCCAATTTTGCACAAAGAGAATGCTTTATGAAACAAGTAGATTATTAAAAATATTTTTTGTATTGCTTCATAAGATGTGTTTACTAATAAAAAATGAGTAAAGAGGTTAAGATCTTAATCTTTGGATCCAAGGTTCTGTTTCCTTCAGTATCATTAATTGATCGCCACTGGAAAGATCATGATTAGATGACCTTAATTTTAGTTTCTCTATGCCAAGTTAAATGAGATAGGATTTAACAAGATTTCTCACAACCTTTCAAAATTAAAATGCCTTTAATTGA
This sequence comes from Arvicola amphibius, assembly GCF_903992535.2. Lineage (NCBI taxonomy): Eukaryota > Metazoa > Chordata > Mammalia > Rodentia > Cricetidae > Arvicola > Arvicola amphibius. The sequence continues at coordinate 128,943 of NW_024582324.1, forward strand.
ATTGTTTTCTAATTTGTCTGCTTTTAATGACTTGGACTGTATATATTAATATTGGACTTCCTAGTAATGAATTTACATTCACAATTTTGGCTTCAGATAACAGTCTAAGTAAAAATATCAAATAAAAGGATATTAAACAATATGCTTATATTTCAGGCCAAATGTCATATTAGAATTCCTCCAGATAAAATAATTATAAATTGCTTAATTGGATAATATAATAAATTAAAAAATAATATATTTCATAAAATTACAGTTAATATATAACTGAATATGTTGGATAAATAATTATAAATATTGTTATCTACTGAAAGAAGAAATAAATCTGACTAAATAATATTAAATTAATAAACTTGAGGCTATCCTTGGTAACTCCATGGCAGTAAAAGCAGCTGCTACAGAAATATGAAAATCAGAGTTTTATAACTAGAGCCCACATAAATATAGAGGGTTAGAAATGAGTCTACAATGTTGGCCTCTGACTTTTTTCTGGCTATTTGGCATTTTTCCCCTTCCTGAGATGGAGGCCTTTTCTCCATCCCACTGGACCTCATGGACTAGATTCTCTCTTCCTGCCTATTCCCAAATAATCATTCAGAGGCTTAATATCAGTTACAATTTGGCCAATAGCTTAGGCTATTATTGGCTAGCTCTCTCTATAAATTAAGCCATTTCTATCACTTTATATTTTATTATGAGGCCCATAGCTTGTTACTTCACATTTGCTTCTTTGGTGGCTACACGGTGTCTCCTCAACACAGCCTACTTTCTCTATCTATCTCTGTTCAATTTCCTGCCTGACTTTACCATGTTAAGCCATTGCTGAAACAGCTTTATTCATCAAATTCATCAACCAATAAAAGCAACACCTATACAGAAGGACATCCCACACCACCTTCCCCCACATATCCTACACACTTAAATGCACACAAAAAGCAATAATTACATCATCAGGTCCAGCTTTATTTTCTTTCTGTGAAACAAGGCATAAACATATCCTCGACCCCAAATATATATAGGTCGGGTTTTTCTTTTTTTTTCATGGTTTATTTTTTTATATTTAAAAATTTCCATCTCCTCCCCTCCTCCTCCCCCTCCCCTCCCTTCCTCCTCCCCCATCCCTCCCGTCCTTCTCCCCCTTCCCTCCCCTCCCCTCCTCCCATACCTCCCCTCCCTCCCTCTCAAGGCCAAGGAGCCATCAGGGTTCCCTACTCTATGCTAAGACCAAGGTCCTCCCAACTCCCCCCAGGTCCAGGAAGGTGATCGACCAAGCTGAGAAGGCTCCCGCAGAACCCGTCCATGCAGAAGAATCAGAGCCCAGCGCCATTGTCCTTTGCTTCTCAGTCAGCCCACACTGTAGCTGTGGACACCCCATGGAGGAGTTCCAGGAGAGACAAATTGGAGAGGAATCTTTATCCAGTCTTCCCTGCCCCCATGGAGAGAAGTGCCTGATAACAGGACCTGCTAAGCCACTTTACACATCCTGCCTCCATAGATTCACCTGAAGCAAGATCTGCTTCAGGTAGCTGAATCCAGCTCACCCCACCCAGGAATCCCACCTGCCCTGAAGCACAAACGCTGAGCTGCTTCCAGACCTGAGACACAGACACAGATGCCCTGCTGAGATGACCTGACCATTGGTGACTACAGTTTTCTGCAGTTTGAATTCTGTTTGCTTTGGAGCTAAGATGCAGACTAAACATCTGACTGTTTTAATCTTTGGGACACAAAACTCATTTTGATTAAAATCTTAACTCCTCTTCACTTAAGAAGGGGAAAGAGTGGGATTTTAACTGTTGCTCAGAGACTGGAACTGATAGTGTTTTGATATAACAATGTCTGTCATTGTACTCTTACTGGAATTGATCTGATGATATTTGTAACTGCTTATAGATGTTGGGAAAAGTTTGACACACCCTGTAAAATGTTTGGGTTTAATGCATATGTTAAAAATTTTTAGATTTTGCCACATTAAAAAAAAAGCAATAATTATAACAGGACGTTTAAAAACAAAATATAAACTCAAAGGGATGTAGCTTGCTTATTCTGATTTTTTTAAAAAAGAAAACAGAAAAACAATATACAGAAGCAATAATAAATGATGGAAGTACTTAGGAAATGTCATAGCTTGTCAAAGCAAAGACTCCACGCCACGATACAAAACAGGTGAACAGGAAAGAGACTTATCACTAAGACGATAACAGTTGGAAATAGAGACAAAATGTAGCTTGACCTGGATTTGCTGAACAAAGCCCCTGGAGAGTTTAAAAATGGTGCTAACCAAGCCATTACATGGTCCACATCTAACTGGCACTCCTCAAAGAAAATGAAAAGTTTTTGCTCCTGCCTTAACAGGAGGTTACTGCTTACCATGAAGCAACATATCCTTCAAAGTTTGACTGCTTCAATAGAGATAGGCAGGGTCTCAAGGCATCAAGAAATTCTTCTCATAGATAAATCTTTAGAGAAAAATGTCAAAAGTGTGCATATCAAAGAGCCAGAGAAATCATTTATAATGAGACATTTTCTAAAGTGAATGGTCTAACCAGAGGGTGGTTTCCTACTCTCCTCTCTGTCGCCATTTCAAAATGCTCTTCTTAAAAGCAATACATGAGGAAAGGACCTGTTTTAGCTCAAAAGTCCAGGCTACAACCAGTCATAGCAGATAAGTCAAGGCCATAGTAACTCGAAATAGCTAATCACACTGCACTCATACTCAAGTGCAAGGAGAAAGAAATCAGTGCATACATGCCCAGCTCATATTCACAACTTTCATAAAGTCCAGGACTCAACCTCTCAGAAGAGTGATGTCTACAGTGAGCTGAATATCCCACATTAATTAAAGGTGGCAAAAAATTTCCCCATATGCATGCCAACAGGCTAACTGGATTTAGAAAATTAAACACTGACACTCTCCACCCAGATGATTCTAGATCATGTTAAATTGACAATTAAAACTAAACCATCATAAAATGGAAAGGGCCCCTCATTCTGAAACTAGGTGAGTTTCATGGGAGCAAGGATAAAGTGCAGGTTGAGGCCTGAATACAAGAGAAAGACTAAGGGAAATGAAAGTGTGCAAGTCGGGGTTTGGATGCAGGAGAAAGTCTAAATTTTGGCTGGGCTAATGCTTCTGAACAAGATCTATAATGGAGATATCCATGCGAAGGGACTGCTTTGTCAACATGAAGACAGCACAATAAAATGTTTCCCTGCTAAAGACAACTCATAAATTGCACATAGAAAGCACTGAACTTCATCAGCTATTGAAATTACTGGACGCACTGAGATGACAGCTGCTCTAAATACAGTGGAACCTGGGAGAATGGAGCTAACATGAGGCAGATGAATGTCTCATGCAATAGCTGACTTTATCCAGAGCATCAGACAATTTATACCCTGAGGGTTAATGTCACATGAGTAAGGTTTTTATGAGTTTAAGCTGCATGCAATCACAAGGATAAGTTGCACATGCAAAACATGTTTTTTTTTTTCCTGGAAGCATGCAAACAAGTTAACAATAGCCAGTTGTAAAAAATATCTGAAGCATAGTCAGGGTTCTCTAAGGAAACAGAACTCAAACACACACACACACACACACACACACACACAGAGAGAGAGAGAGAGAGAGAGAGAGAGAGAGAGAGAGAGAGAGAGAGAGAGAGAGAGACACAAAGGGTTTTATTAGATTTGCTTACATGAAATGGTTGATAGTCCAATGATGGTCATTTGCATGCTGAGAGACTGAGGATCTGAAAGCTTCTCTGAAATTATTTGGTGTTTTCCAGTTCCCAAAGCAGCTTAAGAATTGTTTTAGAGTGGTAAAGGATAAAGACATTCTTCTGTTACAAAGCCAGATGCTTCAGGCCTCAGTAAAGCAAAAATCTCTCTCTGTGACCTTCACCCCTTTTTTGCTGACTCCCTTTTCACCTGTTCGCAGGTCTGCATAAATAGAATTTGCTTTTCCTTTGGTGGTTTACAATAACAAAATAGACTCTACCATCCCTTCACCTTTTTGCCTTAAGCTGAACAGAGAGAAATTCTCTGGCCTTCCTTGGCTGATGGTAAACCAGAAGGCCCCCATTCAAAAAGG
>NW_024582324.1:133535-174186 GCF_903992535.2 Arvicola amphibius
AGGTAGTGAGGAACCTCGAACAAGAAAGTGAGATCATGTGTGTATGCCCTTGAGAGAGACATTAGGACTCTGGTCTGTCTTCTCCACTTCTTCACTACTGTGGCAGGAACTGTCCTGTTCCACTACATACATGGTCCTGCCATGACATTCTCCCACAGTTTTGGCCACTGACACCTCAAAAACTATATAAGCAAAGATAAATCCATCCTTATAACATCCTTTGATTAACTGATTTTTTTTCCTCATAAGGAAGTTGATTATTACCCCATATCAGTTATGTGTCTTGAGAATGAACATGGCATTTTGGAGTCATTTTCATGTCCTTAACCCAGCGATCTCAGCTATACTGGAGGCTTTATTGTTAAATTGCCCATACACAACCTTGTCTCCCAACTTTTTTTTTTACTGTGCAGCTACCTCATGCCAGGGTAGACATTTTAGAAAGGAAGGAAGAAATTGAATCTACTTCATGTTCATTCACAGTAATATAAATGTACATTTTCATACAGTTTCACAAGGTGTCATGTGATGCTTTGAAATATATAGACATCATAATTAATCCAGTCTAAGAACATTCTCACTAAATGGTTTTTATTTTATTGGGTGGGAAACATTCTAAAGGTTTTATTCTGACTTTCTGAATTTCACAGTGCATAACTATTATCTCCTGTCCCCCACTAGCCCAGCAGAACTTCTCACTCTGGTCTGGGTGTAACATTGTACCTATTGATCAACCCCTCTCTATCTCTTGGTCTTTCTCTCAGCTTCGGCTAACCACAGTTCCACTCTCAACCTACCTGATATATGTATCCTCTCTTTTGTCTATTGAAACACACCACACTACCACATTATACTATGTAGTTTGTGATAGCCTTGAGATTTCTTTCTCTCTCCCCCCTCTCTCTCTTCTCTCTCTCTCTCTCTCTCTCTCTCTCTCTCTCTCTCTCTCTCTCTCTCTCTCTCTCTCTCTCACACACACACACACACACATTCTCCATAATAATAAATGTTTGATTTGAAAAAGAAACCTCTAAGATTTGTCTTCCAATTTGGGTCCTTGTAAGGACCGTAATAAGAGACCATGAGCTCCTGCTCACACCTGAAACCATTTTCAGACTGAAGGTCTTCCCTGGACTTCTCACTAGGAACACCACCAGCATAAACATAGATTATTATTATTATTATTATTATTATTATTATTATTATTATTCAGAAAAGATTATTTTTTGCACATCAGAATTGCAAGAGGAAGAAATTCATGCAGGTAGAATGAATGGAAGCACAAATAGCACAAGAGCAATCTCTGCCACCCTGCAGACATTGGTGTTCCAACAAATTGTTTGTTTGAGTCCTGTATTCACCAATTTTTAAATCAGAGCTCCATGAGGTAGGAATTATTGATAGGTAGGCTAACAGGTGCCCTTGTGATTTGTTTCAACTTTTAGAAATATTGACTATTTATTATGTAAATTCCCCATCCTAAATCACATTACAAGTATTTGTAACAAGTCCAGTGTCCACCTCAGCACATGGATTACATTATCACACTCACTGAAGGCCTCCAAACAACTTCAAGGGACCACGTACAGTGATGAGTACAAGTGAAGACCAAGTGAAGTTCTACACTAGATAAGGGTCCCTGGTACCCTTAACTATTAACTATCACTAAACTGAAGTCACCTGAGAAGGGAGACTCTACTGAGGAATTGCTCAAATTATATTGGCCTCTAGCCATGGCTGTAGAGGATTGTCTTCATTGATAATTTCTTTAGGAAAGTAATCTTGTGCTATATAAGAAAGCTAGCTAAACATAAACATATGAATAATTCAATATGCATACTATCTCCATATGTTCTGCTTCAAATTTTTGCCCTGTTAACTGAAATAAACAATTTTGTATTTTCTGCTACTTTTGGTCATAGTATTGATAATAGCAATAGAATGATAAATGAGGAGTCTACACATGATTCATTATTTTCATTGAGTGATTACATTGACTTGTATTATATTTTAACTGAAATTTTCACAAGGGAAGGATCACTGAAAGGGCATTTATTCTGGAAATATGGATACTAGGTGCTAACACTCAGTTTTTGGGCATTGGTTAACATCTACCTATTTCCACATACTGCTGGTGTAAAATAAGAGTGCAGAAAAAGATACATGCACTGCGGGTCTTCAAAAATAGCTCCAGACACTGCATTTTCACCATTTATTTAAAATCCACAGTGGCCAAGCATTTTTCTTATAGTAATGTTTTAATTTTGTGTGAACCAATCATCTTTTAAAAGTTTTTTTTTAACTTTGCCTATTACTAAAGGAGAAAAAATAGACAATAGACACAAATGGTCTCTCCAGAGCTTTTTAGTCTTCCTTTTAAACAAGGAATGCTTTTCAGATGAACTTTCACGTCAATTCATTCTCTTCTTTTGCTTCCCGTGTTGTGTAATATAGTACATTAAAGGCACTTCTCAACCTTTTTGAAAATTTCTTATTGAAATTCCAAGTTTTGCTGATTTTAGGACACCAGAATGTGTTTCATGTCGAATTATATCATTGCAAAGAAGTTGCACACATCCATAAAAATATGAAGACTCTCAACAGATGAGTTACAGCTTCAAATTTTTGATAAAATATTATCAGGAGACACAAATGATATTTGAGGTTTATAATCCTCAGGCAGATTTGCCAATAGAAAAGTTATCTCTATTGCCAAAAGATGACTAGAATAATCAGAATATATAATTTAGTTCTATTGAAGTTCAAGGTGAAACAATTACCAAGGATATGATTTAGACTAACAGATCCCTCGTCTTTGAAAGTTCTTTCAGATGAAAATAATCTCTAGGTAGATGGAGTGATAGTTAGAAATTAATAGCAAACCATTGTATGACGTAAAGAGAGCGTTGCATTTCTGTCAAAATGCTGTACTTTTCAAGATGCACACTTATTTGAAAGGGTACATCTTTCTTCAGAAGCTTCAGATAGAAAAGCAAATGCGTTTCTCTCAAAAGAGAAGCAATTATTTTTAACCTTGTAAAACATTATTAGAACGGAATGGAGTTTTGCATTTCTGTCTACATGCTGTGTTTGAAAGATAATCATTTCTGTCTAAATATTTTGCTTTGAAATCGAAGCACTTTCTTTTCAGAGTGTACTTATTTCTCTAGAAACTTCAGATAGAAAAGCACATGCGTTTCTCTCAAAAGAGAAATACTTGCTTCCAACAGTGTAAAGCATTGGTAGAAGGGAATGGTGCGTTGCATTTCTGTCCAAATGCTGTACTTTGAAAGAAAAGCACTTTCTTTGGAAAGTATACATAATTTTTAGAAGATTTCCTCTGAGACGCATATGTTTCTTGCAAATGAGAATCACTTGCTTCAAAGATTGAAAAGCATTGTTCGTACTGAATGGAGCGCTGTATTTCATTCAAAATGCTGTTCTATAAAAGATAAGCACTTTCTTTTGGATCTTTTGGAAGTGTACTTATTTCTTTAGAAACTTCAGATTAAACGCACATGCGTTTCTCTCAAAAGAGAAATAGTTGCTCCTAATAGTGCAAAGCATAGAGAGGTGAAGGGAGTGTTGCATTTCTGTCTACCTGCTGTACTTTGAAAGATAAGCGCTTTCTTTGGAAAGTGTACATAATTCTTTAAAGCTTTCCTGAGAATCACAAAAAGGAAGCTCTTGCTCCGAACATTATAAAGCACTGTTAGAAGAGAATGCTTTCCTTTGAAAGATAAGCATTTTCTTTTGAAAGTGTACGCAATTCTATAGAAGCTTTCCTGATAATCGCATATGCGTTTCTCTCAAAAGAGAAGCTCTTGTTTTTCACCGTGTCAAGCATTGTTAGAAGTGAAGGGAGTTTTGCATTTCTTTATAAATGCTGTTCTTTGAAAAATTAGCTTCTCATTTGTTTCACACAAAAAAATGAATTCGCTTTAAAGAGTGCAAAACGTTTCCCGTGAAACGCATACGTGTTTCTTGCAAATGAGAATCACTTCCTTCCAAGATTGGAAAGTACTGAATGGAGTGCTGCATTTCTTTCAAATTGATGTTCTACGAGAGATAAGCACTTTCTTTTGGAAGTGTACGTATAGACGCTTTCCTGATGACAGCTTATGTGTTTTTCTCAAATGAAAATCCCTTGCATCTAACAGTACAAACATTGCTAGAAATGAAGGGAGTGTGTGGCATTTCTGTCTACATGCTGGACTTTGAAAGATAAGCACTTTCTTTGGAAAGAGTACATAGTTCTTCAAAAGCTTTCCTGAGAATCACATTGGCATTTCTCTCAAACAGTAAGCTCTTGCTCCGAAAATTGTAATGCACTGTTAGAAGATAATGCCGTCCTTTGAAACATTAGCATTTTCTTTAGAAAGTGTTCTTCATTCTGTAGAAGCTTTCCTGAGAATCGCATATGCGTTTCTCTCAAAAGAGAAGCTCTTGTTCTTTCAACGTGTAAAGAATTGTTAGAAGTGAAGGGAGTATTGCATTCCTGTATAAATGCTGCTCTTTGGAAAGTTTCTTGTTTCTCAAAAATGATTGAATTTGCTCGAAAGAGAGCAAACCATTGTATGACGTAAAGAGAGCATTGCATTTCTGTCAAAATGCTGTACTTTTCAAGATGCACACTTTTTTGAAAGGGTACATCTTTCTTTAGAAGCTTCAGATAGAAAAGCAAATGCGTTTCTCTCAAAAGAGAAGCAATTATTTTTAACCTTGTAAAACATTATTAGAACGTAATGGAGTTTTGCATTTCTGTCTACATGCTGTGTTTGAAAGATAATCATTTCTGTCTAAATATTTTGCTTTGAAATCGAAGCACTTCCTTTTCAGAGTGTACTTATTACTCTAGAAGCTTCAGATAGAAAAGCACATGCGTTTCTCTCAAAAGAGAAATACTTACTTCCAACAGTGTAAAGCATTGGTATTAGGGAATGGTGCATTGCATTTCTGTCCAAATGCTGTACTTTGAAAGAAAAGCACTTTCTTTGGAAAGTATACATAATTTTTAGAAGAGTTTCTCTGAGACGCATATGTTTCTTGCAAATGAGAATCACTTGCTTCAAAGATTGAAAAGCATTGTTCGTAATGAATGGAGCGCTGTATTTCATTCAAAATGCTGTTCTATAAAAGATAAGCACTTTCTTTTGGATCTTTTGGAAGTGTACTTATTTCTTTAGAAACTTCAGATTAAACGCACATGCGTTTCTCTCAAAAGAGAAATAGTTGCTCCTAATAGTGCAAAGCATAGAGAGGTGAAGGGAGTGTTGCATTTCTGTCTACTTGCTGTACTTTGAAAGATAAGCGCTTTCTTTGGAAAGTGTACATAATTCTTTAAAGCTTTCCTGAGAATCACAAAAAGGAAGCTCTTGCTCCGAACATTATAAAGCACTGTTAGAAGAGAATGCTTTCCTTTGAAAGATAAGCATTTTCTTTTGAAAGTGTACGCAATTCTATAGAAGCTTTCCTGATAATCGCATATGCGTTTCTCTCAAAAGAGAAGCTCTTGTTTTTCACCGTGTCAAGCATTGTTAGAAGTGAAGGGAGTTTTGCGTTTCTTTATAAATGCTGTTCTTTGAAAAATTAGTTTCTCATTTGTTTCACACAAAAAAATGAATTCGCTTTAAAGAGTGCAAAACGTTTCCTGTGAAACGCATACGTGTTTCTTGCAAATGAGAATCACTTCCTTCCAAGATTGGAAAGTACTGAATGGAGTGCTGCATTTCTTTCAAATTGATGTTCTACGAGAGATAAGCACTTTCTTTTGGAAGTGTACGTATAGACGCTTTCCTGATGACAGCTTATGTGTTTTTTTCAAATGAAAATCCCTTGCATCTAACAGTACAAACATTGCTAGAAATGAAGGGAGTGTGTGGCATTTCTGTCTACATGCTGGACTTTGAAAGATATGCACTTTCTTTGGAAAGTGTACATAGTTCTTCAAAAGCTTTCCTGAGAATCACATTGGCATTTCTCTCAAACAGTAAGCTCTTGCTCCGAAAATTGTAATGCACTGTTAGAAGATAATGCCGTCCTTTGAAAGATTAGCATTTTCTTTAGAAAGTGTTCTTAATTCTGTAGAAGCTTACCTGAGAATCGCATATGCGTTTCTCTCAAAAGAGAAGCTCTTGTTCTTTCAACGTGTAAAGAATTGTTAGAAGTGAAGGGAGTATTGCATTCCTGTATAAATGCTGCTCTTTGGAAAGTTTCTTGTTTCTCAAAAATGATTGAATTTGCTCGAAAGAGAGCAAACCATTGTATGACGTAAAGAGAGCGTTGCATTTCTGTCAAAATGCTGTACTTTTCAAGATGCACACTTTTTTGAAAGGGTACATCTTTCTTTAGAAGCTTCAGATAGAAAAGCAAATGCGTTTCTCTCAAAAGAGAAGCAATTATTTTTAACCTTGTAAAACATTATTAGAACGTAATGGAGTTTTGCATTTCTGTCTACATGCTGTGTTTGAAAGATAATCATTTCTGTCTAAATATTTTGCTTTGAAATCGAAGCACTTTCTTTTCAGAGTGTACTTATTACTCTAGAAGCTTCAGATAGAAAAGCACATGCGTTTCTCTCAAAAGAGAAATACTTGCTTCTAACAGTGTAAAGCATTGGTAGAAGGGAATGGTGCGTTGCATTTCTGTCCAAATGCTGTACTTTCTTTAGAAACTTCAGGTTAAACGCACATTTGTTGCTCTCAAAGAGAAATTGTTGCTCCTAGTAGTGCAAAGCATTATTAGACGAGAAGGCATTGTTGCATTCTGTCTACATGTTGTACTTTGAAAGATTAGCACTTTCTTTGGAAAGTGTACATAATTCTTTAAAGCTTTCCTGAGAATCACATTGGCGTTGCTCTCAGGAAGGAAGCTGTTGCTCCGAAAATTGTAATGCACTGTTAGAAGAGAAAGCTGTCCTTTGAAAGATAAGCATTTTCTTTTGAAAGTGTTGGTAATTCTGTAGAAGCTTTCCTGAGAAACTCATATGTGTTTCTCTCAAAAAGAGAAACACTTGCTTCTAAGAGTGTGAAGCATTTTTATAAGGGAATCGTGTGTTGCATTTCTGTCTAAATGCTGTACTTTGAAAGAAAAGCACTTTCTTTGGAAAGTATACATAATTTTTAGAAGATTTCCTGTGAAACGCGTATGTTTCTTGCAAATGAGAATCACTTCCTTCAAAGATTGGAAAGTACTGAATGGAGTGCTGCATTTCTTTCAAAATGCTGTTCTATGAAAGATAAGCACATTCTTTTGGAAGTGTACTTATTTCTTTAGAAACTTCAGATTGAACGCACATGCGTTTCTCTCCAAAGAGATATAGTTGCACTTAACAGTGCAAAGCAGTGCTAGAGGTGAAGGGAGTGTTGTATTTCTGTCTATGTGCTGTACGTTGAAAGATAAGCACTTTCTTTGGAAAGTGTACATAATTCTTTAAAAGCTTTCCTGAGAATCACATCGGCGTTTCTCTCAAAAAGGAAGCTATTGCTCAGAAAATTGTAAAGCACTGTTAGAAGAGAATGCTTTCCTTTGAAAGATAAGCATTTTCTTTTGAAAGTGTACGTAATTCTATAGATGCTTTCCTGATGAAAGCATATGTGTTTGTCTCAAATGAAAAGCACTTGCTTCTAACAGTGCAAACATTGCTAGAAATGAAGGGAGTGTGTGGCATTTCTGTCTACATGCTGTACTCTGAAAGGTAAGCACTTTCTTTGGAAAGTGTACATAATTCTTTAAAAGCTTTCCAGAGAAACATACTGGCTTTTCTCTCAAATAGAAAGCTCTTGCCCCGAAAATTGTAATGCACTGTTAGAAGAGAATGTCGTCCTTTAAAAGATAATTATTTTCTTTCGTAATTCTATAGAAGCTTTCCTGAGAATCGCATATGCATTTCTCTCAAAAGAGAAGCTCTTGCTCTTTCAACGTGTAAAGAATTGTTAGAAGTGAAGGGAGTATTTCATTCCTGTATAAATGCTGCTCTTTGGAAAATTTCTTATTTGTTTCTCACAAAAGTGATTGAATTTGCTTGAATGAGAGCAAACCATTGTATGACATAAAGAGAGCATTGCATTTCTGTCAAAATGCTGTACTTTTCAAAATGCACACTTTTTTGAAAGGGTACATCTTTCTTTAGAAGCTTCAGATAGAAAAGCAAATGCATTTCTCTCTGTAGTGAGGGGCTATGGGCTGCTTTCCTGCAGCCCTGCTCCTGATCGCCGGCTAGCTTGTGCCCCCAAATAACGACACACAAATTGTATTCTTTTAAATACTGCCTGGCCCATTATTTCCAGCCTCTTACTCACATCTTGATTAACCCATATCTAATAATCTGTGCAGCACCACAAAGTGGTGCCTTACCAGGTAGATTCTAGCGTACGTCCATCTTGGGCTGGAGCTTCATTGCATCTGGCATCTCTCTCAGGAGAAGCATGGTGGTCTGACTAACTTAGGAGAGGCGTGGCATCTGACTGAGCCATCTACCTCACTTCCTTCTTCCTGTTCTGTCTACTCCACCCACCTAAGGGGCGGTCTATCAAATGGGCCAGGCAGGTTCTTTATTAGCCAATGAAATGAACTCAAACAGAAGACTCTCCTACATCATTTCCCCTTTTTCTGTTTAAACAATAAAAAGAAGGCTTTAACTTTAACATAGCAAAATTACATATAACAAAACAGTTATCAAGCAAGAATTATAGTTACAATATTTATATCTACTTTATCTTTTATCATAACTAAGGAAAACTATATCTATCCATTCTTCAACTCCATCAAAGACTCCAGAAGGATTTAATATTACCTAGGTGAACAAGAAGTAAGCTACTTCCAAAACTCTAGAAATCACAGAGACATCTCGCTGCCTGGACAGTCACCCAAAGTTCTTTTGTATTGTTGGTGCATCTATCTTTGGCCTACAGGCCCATAACTATCCAGCAGACATTTCTATGCAGCAGGAATTTCGAAGGCAATTCAGTCACTATCTGCTGTGTCCTGCAGAATGTCTTGCAGACTTTTTCTTGAATCAGCAACCCTGAAAGATCATCTCACATTTAGGCAAGTTCAGCAGTCCTCTAAGGTTTCTCTGTGTCCAGTTTATGCAATAGTCCAGGCAAGAGCAGTTTCTTGCCCAAATGGCTATCAAACTCCATAAGGATCCTCTTTGATGCCCATCATCTTCTTGAAGTAGATTGGTGCTGCCAGGAGCAGACATGTCTCATTGTCATGAAAAGCCCTAAGTTATTAAAACATTTAAAATGCAATATTCTGTAGTCTTTGAAAGATATGAAGAATGCCTATTTAACTTAAATATATCTCTATATATCTAGAAAATCTAACATAACTACAAATTTTACTATTATTGATGACTATCCATTAACAACCTATATACATTACATTTTTAAATGAACTACACAATCACAATACCTTAATCACTATTAGAAATACATATACATATAACAAAATTGACCTTAAATTTAAATCACTAAAGCAAAATCCATATCAATGCAAATTATTCATCTCCATATCATATCCCCCTTTAAATGTAAAAGAACATTTATAAACAATATTTGGGAATATGGGTGCAGTTATTTCTCTCCAAACTGCTTCCTGCTGAATGGGGACGCTGTTAATCAGATCTTTCATAATGTAACCTGTGTGCCAGGTTCATCTTAGTCATCAGTTGAGCGAAGTGATTTTTTGAGGGTATTCAAAGCAACCTTTCAGGAGGGCATGGTCTATCATACCATATTGGGAAAGAAGCAATCCATAGGGTCTCATTTTCTGTAAAAACAAAAGAAGAATCTCTTTTCCAAAGTATCATATCCTTAGATCTAAATCCTGAAGTCAAGGTATTTTCAAGGTATATATCTTGGATTAGTTCAGCAGCATTTATAAACAAATATCTTTTAGCAGCTGTTGCTTCTTCCTCAGCATTCAAACAATTCAAAGAGAGCATAATAGTATACAATATCAATATTCTCTGTGTATTTTCCATCTTTGTGTGGCTTTATTTTAACCTCTATTTCTTTTATTTTTACTTTTACTTTTTGAGACAGGTTCTCTTTATATCTTTGTCCTGAAATAACTCTGTAGACCAGGCTGTCCTTGAACTCACAGAGATCCACTTGCCTCAGCCTGGGATTAAAGGTGTGTGCTACAACACCTTGAACTCACAGAGATCTTTCTGTCTCTGCCTCCCAGGCATTTGGATTAAAGGTGTGTGCTGCCACACCTTGAAGTCACAGAGGTCAATCTACCTCTGCCTCCCAAGTGTTGGGATTAAAGGTGTGTACCACCACAACAAACTACTTCCTTTTTCTTTCTTTCTTTCTCTTTTTTTAACTGTAAAAACTCTAACTTTTAGCCTGCATGTATTTTTAACTCACTGTAAACCATTTAGAGGTTTTCTTTGTCTTTGAATCTCTCTTTACTGTATATCTCTCTTTTTCTGACCACACGAGTCTTTAATTTACCCACCAAAATCGGTAGAACTAAAGCCGTAATTTTGGCAGCTGGATCCAGCCCATGCCTTAGCTTTCTAGCCTCATGGCGGAGGTACCCGCAGAAGCCATGTTTATCGCTACAACTCTATGGCATTTCAAGGTCCCTGCCAGCAAGCAAGCTGCAACAGTGTCAAACAACAGTCAGGACCGCCTGCTTGAAAGAGTCAGAGTTTATCCTGGCAGTACAGACCAGATTGCCAGCATTTTTAAACAGCACAACTTTTTTCCTGCTATGGTTGAAAACAAACAAGCATGCAGTCAGCTTTTATCAACACCATTTAAGTGTTCCGTAGAAGGACCTCTTAAAAGAGCTGCAGGGTTTTGCAGCTAAAGCTGAGTCAGGAAGCCTCTCTTAGATGAGAACGCTTGCTCAGATCCGAGAAATTGCTGCTATCAAGAAAACATGCTTTACTCTATTCTTTCCCAAGCTTTCTCAAACTTTCTGTGGATCCAGTAATCCACGTTGGGCGCCATTCTGTAGTGAGAGCTTTGGGCAGGCCTGCTTTTCGCCCTGCCCTGCTCCTGGTTGCCGGCTAGCTTGTGCCCCCCAAATAACGACACACAAATTGTATTCTTTTAAATACTGCCTGGCCCATTATTTCCAGCCTCTTACTCACATCTTGATTAACCCATATCTAATAATCTGTGCAGCACCACAAAGTGGTGCCTTACCAGGTAGATTCTAGCGTACGTCCATCTTGGGCTGGAGCTTCATTGCATCTGGCATCTCGCTCAAGAGAAGCACGGTGGTCTGACTAACTTAGGAGAGGCATGGCATCTGACTGAGCCATCTACCTCACTTCCTTCTTCCTGTTCTGTCTACTCCACCCACCTAAGGGACGGTCTTTCAAATGGGCCAGGCAGTTTCTTTAATAGTCAATGAAATCAACTCAAACAGAAGACTCTCCTACATCATCTCTCAAAAGAGAAGAAATTATTTTTAACCTTGTAAAACATTATTAGAACTGAATGGAGTTTTGCATTTCTGTCTATATGTTGTGTTTGAAAGATAATCATTTCTGTCTAAATATTTTGCTTTGAAATAGAAGCACTTTCTTTTCAGAGTGTATTTATTACTTTAGAAGCTTCAGATAGAAAAGCACATGCATTTCTCTCAAAAGAGAAATACTTGCTTCTAACATATAAAGCATTGGTAGAAGGGAATGGTGTGTTGCATTTCTGTCCAAATGCTGTACTTTGAGAGAAAAGCACTTTCTTTAGAAAGTATACATAATTTTTAGAAGATTTCCTGTGAGACGCATATGTTTCTTACAAATGAGAATCACTTCTTTCAAAGATTGGAAAGGGCTGAATGGAGTGCTGCATTTCTTTCAAAATGCTTTTCTATGAAAGATAAGCACATTCTTTTGGAAGTGTACTTATTTCTTTAGAAACTTCAGATTGAACGCACTTGCGTTTTTCTCAAAAGGGAAATACTTGCTTCTAAAAATGTAAAGCATTGGTAGAAGGGAATGGTGCGTTGCATTTCTGTCCAAATGCTGTACTTTCTTTAGAAACTTCAGGTTAAACGCACATGCATTGCTCTCAAAGAGAAATTGTTGCTCCTAGTAGTGCAAAGCATTATTAGACGAGAAGGGATTGTTGCATTCTGTCTACATGCTGTACTTTGAAAGATAAGCACTTTCTTTGGAAAGTGTACATAATTCTTTAAAGCTTTCCTGAGAATCACATTGGCGTTGCTCTCAGAAAGGAAGCTGTTACTCCGAAAATTGTAATGCACTGTTAGAAGAGAAAGCTGTCCTTTGAAAGATAAGCATTTTCTTTTGAAAGTGTTGGTAATTCTGTAGAAGCTTTCCTGAGAAACTCATATGTGTTTCTCTCAAAAAGAGAAACACTTGCATCTAACAGTGTAAAGCATTGTTATAAGGGAATGGTGTGTTGCATTTCTGTCTAAATGCTGTACTTTGAAAGAAAAACACTTTCTTTGGAAAGTATACATAATTTTTAGAAGATTTCCTGTGAAACGAATATGTTTCTTGCAAATGAGAATCACTTCCTTCAAAGATTGGAAAGTACTGAATGGAGTGTTGCATTTCTTTCAAAATGCTGTTCTCTGAAAGATAAGCACATTCTTTTGGAAGTGTACTTATTTCTTTAGAAACTTCAGATTGAATGCACATGCGTTTCTCTCCAAAGAGAAATAGTTGCACTTAACAGAGCAAAGCAGTACAAGAGGTGAAGGGAGTGTTGTATTTCTGTCTCTGTGCTGTACATTGAAAGATAAGCACTTTCTTTGGACAGTTTACATAATTCTATAAAAGCTTTCCTGAGATACACATCGGCTTTAATCTCAAAAAGGAAGCTCTTGCTCAGAAAATTGTAAAGCACTTTTAGAAGAGAATGTTTTCCTTTGAAAGATAAGCATTTTCTTTTGAAAGTGTACGTAATTCTATAGATGCTTTCCTGATGAAAGCATATGTGTTTGTCTCAAATGAAAAGCACTTGCTTCTAACAGTGCAAACATTGACAGAAATGAAGGGAGTGTGGCATTTCTGTCTACATGCTGTACTCAGAAAGGTAAGCACATTCGTTGGAAAGTGTACATAATTCTTTAAAGCTTTCCTGAGAATCACAAAAAGGAAGCTCTTGCTCCGAACATTATAAAGCACTGTTAGAAGAGAATGCTGTCCTTTGAAAGATCAGTATTTTCTTTTGAAAGTGTTCGCGATTCTATAGAAGCTTTCCTGAGAATCGCATATGAGTTTCTCTCAAAAGAGAAGCTCTTGTTTTTCACCGTGTCAAGCATTGTTAGAAGTGAAGGGAGTTTTGCAGTCTTTATAAATGCTGTTCTTTGAAAACTTAGTTTCTCATTTGTTTCACACAAAAAAATGAATTTGCTTTAAAGAGTGCAAAACATTTCCTGTGAAACGCATACGTGTTTCTTGCAAATGAGAATCACTTCCTTCCAAGATTGGAAAGCATGGTTAGTACTGAATGGAGTGCTGCATTTCTTTCAAATTGATGTTCTATGAAAGATAAGCACTTTCTTTTGGAAGCGTACTTATTTCTTTAGAAACTTCAGATTAAACGCACATGCGTTTCTCTCAAAAGAGAAATAGTTGCTCCTAATAGTGCAAAGGATATAGATGTGAAGGGAGTGTTGCATTTCTGTCTACTTGTTGTACTTTGAAAGATAAGCACTTTCTTTGGAAAGTGTACATAATTCTTTAAAGCTCTCCTGAGAATCACAAAAAGGAAGCTCTTGCTCTGAACATTATAAAGCACTGTTCGAAGAGAATGCTGTCCTTTGAAAGATAAGCATTTTCTTTTGAAAGTGTTTGCAATTCTATAGAAGCTTTCCTGAGAATCGCATATGCGTTTCTCTCAAAAGAGAAGCTCTTGCGTTTCACCGTGTAAAGCATTGTTAGAAGTGAAGGGAGTATTGCATTCCTGTATAAATGCTGCTCTTTAAAAAGTTTCCCTATTTGTTTCTCACAAAAGTGATTGAATTTGCTTGAAAGAGAGCAAAATATTGTATGACGTAAATAGAGCATTGCATTTCTGTCAAAATGCTGTACTTTGAAAGATGGACACTTTTTTGAAAGTGTCCATCTTTTGAAGCTTCAGATAGTAAATAAAGCAAATGCGTTTCTCTCAAAAGAGAAGCAATTATATTTTAACCTTTTAAAGCATTATTAGAACGGAATGGAGTTTTGCATTTCTGTCTACATGCTGTGTTTGAAAGATAAGCATTTCTGTTTAAATGTTTTGCTTTGAAATCAAAGCAGTTTGTTTTCAGAGTGTACTTATTCCTTTAGAAGCTTCAGATAGAAAAAGCACATGTGTTTCTCTCAATAGATAATCACTTGCTTCTTACAGTGTGAAGCACTGTTAGAAGGGAATGGTGTTGAATTTCTGTCCAAATGCTGTACTTTGAAAGAAAAGCACTTTCTTTGGAAAGTATACATAATTTTTAGAAGATTTCCTGTGAAACGCACACGTGTTCCTTGCAAATGGGAATCACTTCCTTCCAAGATTGAAAAGCATTGTTAGTACTAAATGGAGTGCTGCTTTCTTTCAAATTGATGTTCTATGAAAGATAAGCACGTTCTTTTGGAAGTGTACTTATTTCTTTAGAAATTTCATATTTAACGCACATGCGTTGCTCTCAAAGAGAAATTGTTGCTCCTAATAGTGCAAAGCATTGTTAGACGTGAAGGGAGTGTTGCATTCTTTCTACATGCTGTACTTTGACAGATAAGTACTTTCCTTGGAAAATGTACATAGTTTTTTAAAAGCTTTCTTGAGAATCATACTGGCTTTTCTCTCAAATAGGAAGAAAATTGTAATGCACTGTTAGAAGAGAAAGCTGTCCATTGAAAGATAAGCATTTTCTTTTGAAAGTGTTTGTAATTCTGTAGAAGCTTTCTTGAGAAACGCATATGTGTTTCTCTCAAAAGAGAAGCTCTTGCTTTTCACAGTGTAAAGCATTGTTAGAAGTGAAGGGAGTATTGCATTCCTGTATAAATGCTGCTCTTTGAAAAGTTTTTCATTTATTTCTCACTAAAGTGATTGAATTTGCTTGAAAGAGAGCAAAACATTGTATGACGTAAAGAGAGCATTGCATTTCTGTCAAAATGCTGTACTTTGAAAGAGGGACACTTTTTTGAAAGTGTTCTTCTGTCTTTAGAAGCTTCTGATAGAATAGCACATGCGTTTCTTTCAAAGGAGAAGCACTAGAGCCATGAGGCTGTTACACTAACTAGAACACACAACCAGAACACACACCTCAACCTGCTTATGCCGTCAGGCCCTGCGTGAGATGGATATCAGGGAGGCCCTGTGGCACTCTGCTGATCAGGAACACCTGGCTCTCCATCAATTCCCTGAGGACCATGAGGAATCTAGGAAAGAAAACCACGGGACGTTATAACCACTTTCATATAGGTGCTCAGGAGGAAGTTGAATGCACAGGCTTCATGAGGGCGATTATGGTCATTATAACAGACAATCTAAACACTGTCATTTTTTCCCATGGCTCAGGGCTTCTGTCACGAAGACATGGTCTTGGTAAGAATTTTATTTGATGTGTTAAATCTTAGAATAATTACAAAAGTGTGTCACCTCAGCAGCAGTCTACAATGAGGTTTATTTGATGAGATTTCCTTGTTTACATATATTTAATAAACGGTTTATGTTTTTCTACTTTTCTGAAATACTTTCCTGTAATTTTCCATTACCGACACTAATTACAAAGAAGATATTCAGGAAGAATCTATGTTTTTGCTTTGATATTGTTTATAAAACAGAAAAATGAAAAGGAATAACAGAGAAATTGTCAACAAATTCTTACAGGACAATAAGCCAAAAAGGGAATTGAGTAATTTAAAAAATAAACTTAACTAATTTGTGACAAGTTAAAATTGTCATTGTTTTGAAAATATATAAATACCACACTCACAAAATATTCAATTGGCCTAATTGAGTCAGAATTTTGGTGAGTACATATTAATTTCATGACTGGGATATACAAAATAGAAATACGTTTTATACTAAGTCAACCATAATATAAAAGTGAATGTAGTATATATGCATACTTTCTTTTAATGTACACCAATTAAACCTAGATTTTGTAGTAATATTCCATTATAAGACACTGACCAAAATGAACTTGTGGAAGAAAAGAGTTAATATGAGTTCCACTTCTATCCACGAGGAGCCAGGACAAGAACTCAACACAGGAGACTGGACCCAGGAACTGAAGCAGAACCCTCAGAGGAAAACAGCTTATTGACTTGCTCAGCTATTTTTTTATACATGTCAGGCCCATTTGCTCAGGGATGGTACTAACCACCATGGGATGGGTCCTCCTGCAACAATTAGCATCTAAAAACAGGCCACATAGTTATGACAAGAGGCTAATTTGTTTAAAGCAATTACTAAATCAAGGTTCTGTCTTCCCACATGACTTTACTTGGGGTCACCTTGACAAAACCTAGCCAGTCCACTGCTGGTTGTCTTTTGTCTTTTGAGACAGTCATGACTGTGTTCTGAACTGTACTATGGCTACAGTCCCTTCTCCATCAGTTTCATCCACAGGCAGAGCTCTCTCGGTTGTCTGGTGCTCTGGCTCTCGGTTGAATCCATTCCCACGGGACAGCCCCACCCAGCAGCCCAGCAGAGTGAATTAGATGATTCTTAGGCTGATCAGAGGCCTGAGGGTTCTCCAATGCTACCTCAGTTATTCACTGCCTGAATTATCATCCAAAAAGACTTCATTTCCTTGAGTATCCCTGTACCTTTGTATCGGGAAAATCGACTTTAGAATCTGTTTTCACTCTCAGATATATAAATAATACCACTTTTATAGCAGAAAGGTCCTATTGTGTGTGTCATGGACTGTTGAATATTCATATTTATTTAATCATTTCAACTATAACAGTATCAAAGCTAGTGAATACCGAGCACATATGTCTGTACATTTCTATTCATCATGTTTCACTGTTTGATCACCACAGAACCTTATGGCATGCTATTTCTCTGTAGCTGTGCTCAACTGAACTCATGGTCAACCATGTTGCATGCCTGAATAAGATTATAGAGCATATACTCTGTCTCCATAAGGCACAATGTGCCCTTCCTTTGTCTAGATACATGAGACAGCACCCTAGCATTTTTGGAACATTTTGAACAATGAAATCACCCCCAAAATGCACAAAAATATGAAGAATACAGTCCATTTAGGCACACCAGGCACACTGCTTTATGATGTGTGAGCTAAACCACAAAGCCTGATTGTTGCTTTGCTTGATTTCAGCTGGGAACCATCTTGTGAACTCATTCAACACTTTTACTTTGGCTCTCTTCATATTTCCATCCCTGATTGTGAAAGGGCTTGGAGAATTTGGCACCACTAAAAAATATGAGCTTGTAGAGCAATTTGGAAATACAGGACCAAAAGAAGGAGCAACATTTTATTTATATGTTAATATAGGTAACCAACTCAGGGGACCATATTCTTGCATTTTCTTTAGATTTCCCTTTTGGGATTATGAGTGTTAAAGATTAATCAGGAAGAATTAAAGCAACAACTCAGCTTACACAATGCTTTCCATGCAATTCTGAAACCCTTAGTTAATCCCTAGAGCCCACAGAATAAAGCCAGGCATAGTGATGCCTGATGCATACCCAGAATACTGCAACCCCAGAAGTGGGAAGACAAAGACAAGTTATTCTTCTGAGGCATGCCAGCTAGCCGACCCAAGCTGCCTAGCAAGTTCCTGATAGATATATTTTACAGTTATCTTTTTGAGGGACCCACACCCCAGGTCCCAAATAAATTATGTGCAGGCTTGCTGAGAAGTGGTGGTGCATGCCTTTAATCCCAGCACTCAGGAGGCAGGGGCAGGTGGATCGTTGTGAGTTTGAGGCCATCCTGGTCTACAAGAGCTAGTTCCAGGACAGGCTCCAAAGCTACAGAGAAACCCTGTCTCAAAAAAAACCAAAAAAATATGTGCAGGCTTATTATTACTTATGAATGTCTGACCTTAGCTTAGCGTGATACTTGCTAGCTTTTCTTAAATTTTTCCAACTAACTTTTGCCTTGGGTTTTATCTTTCTCTATTTCTGCATACCTTTCTTTTCTTCTTACTCCATTACTGACTGGGTGGATATCCCCTAATGTCTTCCCCTCCTTGTTCTCTTGCTCTTCTCTCTTTTTCTCCCAAGATTTCTCCTTCAATTTATACTCTCTGCTTGCCAGTCCTGCCTATTATTGCCCCTGACTCACTATTGGGTGTTCATTCCTTTATTTGGACCATCAGGCATTTTAGACAGGCAAAGAGTCACAGCTTCACAGTTAATCAAATGCAGCATAAACAAAAGTAACACACCTAAAATAATATTCCCTAATAACAAGGTCTTTAAAAAACAAGTGATAGTACCCAAGGTGCATATTAGGTAGAGTGCCGGAGAAAAATCAATGATACAAGTTCTTTTTGAAATAGAGGACTCAAGAACCAGCAAAGACTAATGTTCATGCCTAAAGGAAGGAAAAGACCAAAGTCCACGTTCAGATACAGACACCTGACCTTAATGCCTGTGCTCCTCTGTGCTTTTCTGTGATGTCTCTAACCTGTCAATCATTCTTCCTAATCTTTTCCATTCAGAAATGGAATGGAATAAAACAAGTGAGAAATACTTGAATACTGCAAATGGTTAACTGCAGGAAGCCGGTTTGACAGCTGCCATTACAAGACGGTGCCAAGCACCTGCAGTGTAGATTAAATGACTCCATATTAGGCAAGGCTGCAGAGCAATGCCTCCTGCATGCGCAGTAATGCATAGCAACCATGGCCAATCCCCTGGCTGGGGGCATCGACAGGATAGCAAGTAGCCAATCCAGGTGCGACCTGTGTCTATTCTCCCTATATAAGCAGCTTCAGTTTAGTCCTCGGGGCCCCTCACTTCCTGCTCTCCCTTCAACCAAGAGACTCCAATAAAGCGTGATTTGCAGAAGAATCCTCGACTGGTGGTTGTTCTTCCCTGCTGGTCAGGGAGTTTGCCGCAACTAGTGCCAGAACCCAGGATGCCGGGACATCTTTCGGTCACGGGGCGAGGGGCCGAAGAGGATTCAGAACTCGACATGTGGAGCAGTGATGTCAGTAAGTAAGTCTCCCAGGTATGCTGATTGCTGGGGTTGAGCCTGGGGTGTTTTGCCTTGCCTTTGTGGTGCTTGTGATTTGTGTTTTTCTGTGTTGCCTTTGGTTGCGTTGTCACCTTGAGAAGGCTAAACAGAAAGACAAGATCGGCCGTGGCACTATTTCGCTGTGGCAGCTGGTGCGGAATAGCCTACGGGAAGATGACAACTCAGACTACCTGTCAGAGTCAGAGTCAAAAGGGGGAGACCTGGATAGGCCTAAAAGAAAAGGAAAAGGATCCAAAAGCTAAGCCCAAGGAAAAGGGCCAAAGAGAGCCCTTGGGCAGAGAAAAGGAGGAAAAGAACCGGCTTTATTCGGTTCTTGAGGAGTTCGCCGACCTAGATTTGTCGGATGATGAGCTGAGTCCTCAAGAAGAGGAGGACTTAGAGGAGGAAGCTGCCAGATATGAGGAGGAATGGTATGGGTGGCGACGCCTGCTGTGGCCTCCTGCATATAATCCCCCCGGTTCCAGAGGAGGGCCTGGGCGGCTGCTGGGTGAGTCTCGACCCTCAGCGCCGCCATCATATGTGCAGGCAGCACAACCCGATGAAGGCTATCATTTTATTAGTAAAAATACTTGGGCTCGTTTGGCCTCGGCATTTCCAGTGCTTGAGGATCCTATTACACACCATAGATGGTAGGAGCCGGTGCCCTATAAACAGCTAAAAGACTTGGTGGCAGCAGTCAGAGATTTCAGAGTCACGGCAGAGTATACAATTGCTCTGCTACACAGACTCTGTGTCCAGGTCTTAACACCCACAGACTGGACAGAGATTGCTAGGGCATGTCTGTCCCGAGGACAGTTTTTGGAGTTTAAATCCCTGGCTGCTGACAAGGTACAGGTTCAGGCTCAGGTCAATGCACAAAATGGCCACCCAGAATGGTCTGCAGAGATGCTTTTGGGACAGGGACAGTTTGCAGGGAATCAGGTTAACCATCCCCTTGAGGTGTATCAGCAAATTAGTGATATTCATTATCGTGCTTGGAAGGCCCTTCCCAATAAAGGGGAGGTGGCAGGTAATCTGACCAAGATCATCCAAGGACCCACAGAGTCGTTTGCAGACTTTGTAGCCAGAATGACTGAGGTTGCGGAGAAGATCTTTGGTAACTCTGACGTGACCTTGCCGTTTGTGCAGCAGATAATTTTCGAACAAAGCACTAAGGAATGTCAGAGAGCCATAGGACCTGTCAGGCATAAAGGACTGGATGCATGGTTGAAAGCCTGTAGGGAAATTGGAGGCCCTTTAACAAATGCAGGCTTAGCGGCAGCGGTACATTCAGCCACAAGAACGGCCCAGGGATACAAAAGGAAAGGGGTGTTTTCGATGCGGCCAGGTGGGGCACTTGAAGAGAAACTGCCCTGATGGCAATGGCCCACCTAAAATGAAGCCTGGCCCGTGAATGCCAGGAACTTGCCCCCGCTGTAAGAAAGGAAAACATTGGGCCAATGAGTGCCATTCGGTCAAGGACATTAATGGCCAGCCTATCCCGCAAGCAACACAAGCCCTTGATTCTGAGTCAAAAAACGTGATGAGGGGCCACAGTCCCCGGGGCCCAAAAATATTTGGGGCACTTCAGGCTTCAGCCCCAGCCCTGAGTCACCAGAGGCATGCCCACCAATCTGGAGAACCACCATCGGTTCCGCAGGGTTGTACCTCTGTGCCACCTCCGGAATGGTATTAACCCCAGACATGGGAGTTTAGATAATGGAAACTGACATGTCGGGCCCCTTGCAGGAGGGACATGTGGGGATTGTTTTGGGACATTCTTCATCCACTATGAAAGGGTTGATTGTCCTTCTGGAAGTCATTGATTCAGATTACATGGGGCAGATTAAGATTCTTTGCCATTGTCTCCATGGTGTGATCTCTATCGCTCCCAGTGACCAAGTTGCTCAAATGCTAGTCTTACCTTCCAGACATGAACTGTTTCCCTCTACTAGGAGGGTAAGGAGGAATGAGGGCATGGGATCTATGGGAATTGATCTTGCCTGCTTATCCATGGCCCTTGATAATAGGCCAGTCTTGGAATTAACAATTGAAGGGAAAGTCTTTTCAGGCTTGGTGGACACTGGTGCAGACCGAAGCATTATCAGGACTCAGTCCTGGCCCAAGCAGTGGCCTTTACAGCAGTCCTCCCAATCTCTACAGGGGTTGGGGTATATGCGCGTAAGCCATGTATTAGTTCAAAGGAATTAACTTGGAGGATGGAGGATCAACAAGGGAAGATATAGCCTTTTGTAGTAGACCTCCCCATTAACCTCTGGGGAAGGGATCTTCAGTGACAATTACAGCTTAGGCTGACCAATGAATTTTCAGAAAATAGCAAGGGCATGATGAGGCTGCAAGGGTTTGTTCCTTCTCGAGGCCTTGGAAAATATCTTCAGGGTACACCTGACCCGATAACGCCAGTCAGCAAGACAGACCGTAAGGGGCTGGGTTTTTCCTAGGGGCCACTGACATGTTGGCTTCCACAATGGGCTCCATACCCATACCCTGGATAACAAGTAAGGCTGTATGGGTTCCCCAGTTGCCCCCTTCCCAAGAAAAACTGGAAGCCGCTAGACAACTAATTGAGGAACAATTGCAATTAGGTCATATTGAGCCTTCTGTATCACCATGGAATACCCCGTTTTCTGTTATTAGAAAAACATCAGGAAAATGGAGATTATTGCATGATTTATGGGCTGTGAATAACCAAATGCAAGTTATGGGGCCAGCTTAGAAGGGTCTCCTATTACTCTCTGCTCTGCCAAAGGATTGGCCAATTATAGTGCTAGATATCAAGGATTGCTTCTTTTCCATTCCTCTGTGTCCCCAGGATAGGGAAAGGTTCACCTTTACCTTGCCTTCTGTAAATCATGAACAGCCTGATGCTTGTTATCAGTGGAGAGTCCTCCCCTAGGTGATGGCAAACAGTCCCACTATGTGCCAGCTATTCGTAGATTCTGCCCTGTTGACAATAAGGAGACAGTTTCCCACTGTAAGGATCATTCACTATATGGATGACATCCTGCTGGCAGCTTTATCCCAGCAAGTGCTTAATGAAGCTTTTCAAAATACAGTTCAGGCCTTGGAAGAGCAAGGGCTAATTATAGCCCCTGAGAAGGCACAGCGCTCTACATCTGCACACTTTCTGGGTTCCATTATCTCCCCGGATGTTATCAGACCCCCAAAAGGTCCTTATTCGTACCCAAAACTTAAGGACCCTTAATGATTTCCAACAGTTACTAGGAGATATTAATTGGATCCGAGGGTATTTACATATACCAAGGTCGGAGCTACTGCCCCTATTTTCTATCTTAGAGGGTGATCCTGACGTTACTTCCCCCTGGACATTGACACCTGCTGCTATGCAATCTTTACGCAAGGTTGAGGGGGCTATATCCAAGGCAGAGCTATGCTGCCATGACCTGTCTTTGTATATTTCTCTTTGTATATTAAAAACAAAAAATATCCCAACAGGGGTTTTATGGCAAGAGGGACCTCTATGGTGGCTGCATGGTAATTCAGTTGGGGCAAGAACGCTTAGATACTATCCTGACTTAGTGGCTAATCAAGCCTTAATGGGAATAAAATTTTGCTTGACCTGTTTTGCAAAGATGCCTGATAAGCTGATTATACCCTATACTAAAGAGCAAGTGGAGGTCTTGGCCACTACTGTGGACAATTGGGCTATTTTGCTTTGCACCTTTTCTAAAACTATTGATAATCATTTTCCTAAGCATCCAATTTTGAATTTTGTGGAAAAGAATTTGGTGTACTTTCTACGAGTTACCTCCCCTAAGCCCTTATTGGGAGCTGTAACCATATTTACTGATGGCTCGAAAACAGGAATAGGGGCTATGGTGGTGGGGCATCAGCCACCGGTGGTATTCAATTTTCAACCTGATGCCCCTCAGACCACTGAGTGCTTGGTGGTGGTGGAGGTTTTTAACAGATTTCCTGAGCTCTTTAATCTGTTTTCGGACTCCCAATATGTAGTTAATGTGGTACCCTCTCTTGAAGTGGCTGCTTCCATTCGCCAATCGAGTCTGGTTTCTAATATTTTGGCACAAATTCAACAGTGTATTTTTCAAAGGAATAATCCCTTTTTTATTGGCCATATTAGAGCCCATACTCTGTTGCCTGGCTTTATGTCTGAAGCCAATGCAAGGGCTGATCAGGCAACCAGAGCTATGGCTCTGGTTGTTGCGGACCCAGTGGAGCTTGCTCGAGAGTTCCACAGGCTCTATCATGTGTCTGCTGATACCTTTCATAGAAAATTTGCCCTGTCCAGAAGCAATGCAAGAAATATTGTGAAGGCCTGTTCCTCTTGTGTGACTTTTCTTCACCCTCCTCATTCAGGGGTTAATCCCCGGGACCTGCGCCCGACTGATCTATGGCAGATGGACGTGACTCACATCCCTGAATTTGGGAGGCTGAAATATTTACACGTGTCCATTGATACCTGCTCGGGCATTGTCCATGCCACCCCTTTGGCAGGTGAAAAGGTTGCCCACGTTAAAACTCATTGCCTGGAAGCCTGGGTGGCCTGGGGTAAACCGCTGCGTTTAAAAATGGATAATGGCCCAGCGTACTCCTCCCAAGGCTTTCACTCCTTTTGCACACAGCTTCAAGTTGAACATACTTTTGGCCTGCCATATAATCCCCAAGGCCAGGGAATAGTTGAAAGAGCCAATAGAAGCCTCAAATATCTTTTACAAAAACAAAAAGGGGGAATAGCAGAAGCAGCGTCCCCCAGGGATAGAATTGCCCTGGCACTTTTTACATTTAATTTTCTAATTTCTGACAGTCATGGCCAAACAGCGGCTGATAGGCATGCTAACACAACCCCCGAGGACAAGGGAGAGTCTGTTATGTGGAAGAATGTGTTGGACAATAAATGGTACAGACCGGATCCAGTCATTGCAAGATCCAGGGGAGCTGTTTGTGTTTTTTTCACAGAATCAAGAAATGCCCCATTGGGTTCTGAGTCGCCCGTCAAAGCTGCCTTGAATACTCCCCAGAGCTCTGAGGATGAGTCAGCCTTACCAGAGGATGGTTCTGCTGCTGCTCCTGTTAATGATGATGACACGATGCCAAATGGAACCAAGATGGGGAATACTGTCAGCCTTCCCTAAACCAATTCCTGTTCGTCATAATGCCTTGGTTTTTCCATGATTTTTTATCACTGAAAAAGTATTGGGCCTCCCCATGCTACCGCTGGACATACATGAGGCTCCACTTGGGGAAACTAGGTTCCTTCAAGAAATAGGGTCGCTTTGCTTTCAATTGGCTAGTTCAGCAGGGGATTGTATACCTCTGAAAAAACAGGGCCTAGCATGGTTCAAGGGTAGACAAAAATTCTCCAGCTCCTCTGAAGAGAGGTGACATTTTTAATTTGGGGAAGAGAATGATACCGCTCCATGGAGATTTACCAATGCTAGCTTTACCACCGTTATCCCCTGGTTTAATGGGACCCTTTTGGGACATACTGATAACTCTACCTCTCTGCCACCCCCACAGCAGCGGCTTGCTCCCCATTGCTGGGGATTCTATGAGGAAGGGGAACTTTGGCCCTGGTCGGATTGTCAGTCCACAGTGTTGAGGTGGGCTGATTCCCATCAGTGCTTCACCTTTTTACCCGATATGCAGGGCCCCAGTGCCCAAAAGCATTATTTTATGCGTGTGGATCTTAGTTTGGCCGAAGGACTTGCGTCTTGGATCTCTTCTGCTGTCTCTTTCTTCAAGGAATGGGTGGGGGTAGGGATGTTTTTGGCATGCTGCCTAGGAGGATGCGTGGTCTGCCTGTGGCTGATTTGTCACCTTCATACTCAAACTGCTCGAGATAAGATCGCTGTTCTGCAGGCCTTAGCCGCCTTGGAGTGTGCTGACTCTCCCCAGGTGTGGTTATCAGTTCTTAAGAACCAGTAGGCATTTGTCCTGCAAAGCCTTTGCACCCCCAAAGGAATAGCTTCCATTGCACTGGGGAAGGTATACAGAGATGTTGCTTGAGGTACTGTCTTTGCACTTCATAGGAGTTTGGTCCATTGCACAGCAGAAGGAGTGCCATAAACCTGGGCCTCCCTTGATTGGCCCCCACATCATGAGGTGGGAGCCAGAACGAGAATAAGACCCTTTGTTGCAATAGGATCTGGACATTTCTGGCACCCTCTACTCAGCTGCCCAAGGACCTAGCTGGGGGCGTCTTCCTGGACACCTGGGAACCCCTCTAGAGTCAAGTCTCTGCCAACCCTAGAATGGCTCCCTTAACTAAGATATATAATTCCTTGTTCCCATATCCACCTTTCCTATATCCCAACCATCCTATTCCCCCAAGCTCTTCCCATCCTCCACTTCACACTTTTCTCTCCCCAACCCCCTCTCCCCCATCCCACCCCACCCTCATGTTCCCATCTTTTTTGTCTGGCAATCTTGCCTACTTCCAGTATCCAGGAGGATAACTATATGTTTTTCTTTGGGTTCACCTTCTTATATAGCTTCTCTAGGATTTTTATACTCATGAATATCTTGCATATCACCATAGAACCTTCACCTGGCATTGGATGGAGAAAATGACAGAGCCCCACATAGGAGCACCAGACTGACCTCCCAAGGTCCTGATGAGGAGCAAAAGGAGGGAGATCATGAGCAAGGAAGTCAGGACCGTGAGGAGTGCATTTACCCATTGAGACGGTGGGACAGATCTAAAGGGAGACCACCAAGTCTAGTTGTAATGGGACTGATGCAACAGGGGACCAAACTGGACTCTCTGAATATGGCTGATGGTGGAGGAGGACTGAGAAACCAAGGACAACAGCAATGCACATGAACTCCACAGCATGGATGGGCTCACTGTGAGCCTTGTCAGTTTGGTTGCTCACCTTCCTGGACTTAGGGGGAGCTGGGAGGACCTTGGACTTAACATAGTGAAGGGAACCCTGATGGCTCTTTGTCTTGGAGAGGGATGGAGTGGGGGTATGGGTGGAAGGGAGGGGAGGGAAGGGGGAGGCAGAGGGGAGGAGATGGAAATCTTTAATGAAAAAATTGAGAAAAAAAAGAAAAAGAAAGAAAAATAAAAAAAGACCCTTTGTTGCCTATCCTGCTATAAAAATGAAAAGGGGGAACTGCAGGAAGCCAGTTTGACGGCCGCCATTACAAGATGGCGCCGAGCTCCTGCGGTGTAGAGTAAACAACTCCATATTAGGCAAGGCTGCAGAGCAGTGCCTCCCACATGCGCAGTAACGCATAGCAACCATGGCCAATCCCGTGGCCGGGGGCATCGACAGGCGAGCAATTAGCCAATCCAGGCGTGACCCGTGTCTATTCTCCCTATATAAGCAGCTGCCATTTAGTCCTCGGGGCCCCTCGCTTCCTGCTCTCCCTTCAACCAAGAGGCTTCAATAAAGCATGATTTGCAGAAGAATCCTCGACTGGTGGTTGTTCTTCCCTGCTGGTCAGGGAGTTCGCCGGAGTTAACTCCTGTATTTATTGGGGTGGGGGGGAATAAGTCTTCCATTTCATAGGGCACAGGGTAGATGCCTCCTTAATTCAGCTTGTTTGGAAAATTCCAGGTAAAGCTATAGCAATGAGAAATAGATTCTCACCAGTCTACAAAAAGGTTTTGTTACGGATCTAATGTACCTTCTGTGATCTCTGCATCTTTGGCAAAGACAAAAAATAGGATAAATCACTGCCACAGCAACTTCAGCTAAATTGCCTCTTTTTTCCCTGTCTGTGAACTCTAGCTTGTGAAATTGAGTTGCTCCAAAAGCTATGATTTTCTTTTTTAATATTTTTCTTAAACAGTACAATATGTTTAATTTTAGCTTTAAGTATATGTACTACAGAGGAGTTCACTCTGCATTAATCTGGAAGAAGTTCACATCCTAAAAAGGAAGAGAAAACATACAACATCCTAACAAAGCAATGTGCAGAAGATACTGGGCAGAATGGTCTCAAATGTAAGCTACATGTGATTATGGCTCAGAAGTGAGGATGGAGAGGTGCTGCAAAGAAGACAAATGGTCAGAAAATAAATTAACAATGTATTAATACTAAAGGAGTTTATGATGTCACATGACCCCCAGTGACCTATGTGTAGAGATGGAGAATACCTCTATTCTAAAATGTAAGACTCCTTGGGAAAGATCCTCTGCTTGGAACTCTAACTTCAACCCTAATTCGGTTCCCACCCTGTGTTAACTGTACTGAACCTTGTCAAATTCTTTAAAACCACCTTCACCTTTGTGCTTTCGTGAATCTGCAGGTTTGTACCATCTCTAAGAATGTCTCCAGTTCATTTTCCACCCTGTTTGCTCTTATGGCATCTTTCAGCCTCTATAATATCCCCCTTCTGAGGGGCTCCACATAGACTTTAACAGGAGATAACTGTTTTATCTCAGTGTTAATAGGATCTTATACTTCCCTTTTGTTCATGTATATTGAATGTTCCAAATATATTTCATTTCTTATTCTTCCTACTCTTTATAGAGTTCCCCTGAGAGAAACATTGTTTATTTCTGTCTATTTTTCCCTTTTTGCTCCTTGTCTGGAAGGAGGTATGAAGAGCAAATTTTCTCCGCTAGTGTCTGTATGTGTCTGCGGAACATTTGTTGTTTAGTGGCAAGATGAGACAGGCAAGACCTTAAAGAATTTGTGACAGCTATAAAATGTTCCCCACAGAGAGCAGAAACTGAACAGCCCAAGAAAAGAAAAAGCAAGTAAAGATAGATGGCTAACACGGTTGGGAGGAAGCAGGGGAAACAGGAGGAAAGTACCAAGACAGAGTGACAGAAGAAAATGTCTGCATTGACTGATATTAATGCTACTGTAAACATTGAGAATATTACAGAAAAATCAGTTAAATCTGTTCCATTTTTATTAATATATCCAATGTACTCTCTAATATATCTGTCCCATACCTAAGAGATCCCCATCTCAACCAGTCCCATGGATCTCCAGGTTCATGACTTTGTCTCTGCTCTGTTGACCCATTTATTTTAGCCCAAGCTAGCCCAGTGATTATTGAGCTTTGAGTACCCAGTGAAAATTAATCGAGTCAACAATCAGTACACAGATGAGACCAATGACTCTTATCTCAGAACAACTGTCTCTCCTGAAGGTTGGCAAAGCAAAAGAATTTTTTCTTAAGATCTTAGCATAAGACAGATACCAACAAAATCATGTGAAAAGATAAACCAGGCACATAACATACCATTTTATAGTTTTGAATAATGTGAGTAATGAATCCTGGTGCTTAGGAGATTGTTGAGTACTACAGATTACTTCCAAAAATATCCTTTAGTGACTATTTTCACGGAACTTGTAAAAAGACAAAACTTGAAAAGAAGAGAAATGAGACAGGTGATGCTACCTAAAGAGGAAAACTACTCAGATTTGCTGATATAAAATTACTCTAGAGATGAGAAATGAATTGCCTTATTTTTATTAAGCATTTTGATTATTGTTAAAGTATGTTTTCTTACTGTTGTTGGTTGGAAAAGAAATGCTGCCCCCACCCCAATGACTCATTGTTTGAACACTTGATCCCCAGTCAGTGGCATTATTTGGGGAGGTTGTGACACCTTTAAGAGGCAGAGCCTTGCTGGAGAAAGTGTGTCACAGGCTGAACTTTGTGTTTTTTGTTTGTCTCACACTTAACTAGGTATGTTTTAAATTAAAGGAAAAATGTTACTGATTTTCTCAATTGGAAAATGGGTTTATAGTATTTCTATATTATTTCTTAGCATTGTGTGTGTGTGTGCGCGTGTTCATGCATGTACAGGCCATTGCACATATGTGAAGGTCAGAGGGCATCGCTGTCCATTCTCCTAGCCCATCGCACTATCCATGGGTCCAGATTGAAATTAGGTCACCAGACTTTCTCAACAAATGCCTTTACCCTGAGCAATTCTGCTCACCTGTTTTTATCATTTTAAAGCAAAGCAATAGAGAATGAAAGGTTGATTTGACTCTGGTGCTATACACAGTCTATATATTTTTTTTATACATAATGTAAGGGCAGAAAAGTAATGACAGAGTCTCTGTTCCTTGGAGAAAAGCCTGCAGGTCTTTTGAGCTTGCCATTCTGGTTGTTAAGCACATATTTATTTGACACTTCTTACGTAAAACTGCCTAGGTCCTAAGGAAAAAAAAATCCCTGATTTTTTTTGACAATATGTGATTGAGATTCATTGAAAAATAAAAGAAGATAAAAATGACAAAATTAGTCTATGAGGAACATGTGGTACAAATGATTGCTATTAAAAAATGTTCTAAATTCCAAAGCATGGCAATGCTTACAGTATATTCACTGGGTATTCTGAGGCATACCCGGCTGTATCAGCTTTTCTTCTTGTGGAGTCTAAAGGAATCTATTTTATTTTGTTTCTGCTGCACTGGCCTATTACCAACTAATTATGTTACATAAATACTTTGTATTCACAAGACTGGGCCATCAGGGTCCAGCAGGGACTCCATTACCTCCTCAGATGAAACCTGAACAGCAGCTCTGGCTTTGTGAGTTTGTCCACCAGCATCGAGGGGCAGCTGGAACTTAAGTGCCCATGGCCATATTGGTGCTGCTGTAACTGTATTCTCTGCTTTACCCACTGAGAACGTTCTCTGAGTGCATTCTGAGTACTTCACTTTGTAGTTCCCATTCTCAAACAGAAATGTATCTTTAGCTCCTAGCTATAGAAAAATAGACTGAGCATCTCTTCTGAGGATATTCTTGACTAAGGAGGAATGTCTACTGCAGTCCAGTTTCTGACACCGGAGCAGCAGGGAGGCCCCTGGAATTGTTTTAACATGGACGGCAAATAACTTCATGCAATATTGATGTGGGAGAGTCTTCTGTTTGAGTTGATTTCATTGGCTAATAAAGAAACTGCCTGGCCCATTTGATAGACCGCCCCTTAGGTGGGTGGAGTAGACAGAACAGGAAGAGGAAGTGAGGTAGAAGGATCAGTCAGATGCCACGCCTCTCCTAAGTTAGTCAGACCGCCGTGCCTCTCCTCAGAGAGATGCCAGACGAGATGAAGCTCCAGCCCAAGATGGACGTACGCTAGAATCTACCTGGTAAGGCACCACTTTGTGGTGCTACACAGATTATTAGATATGGGTTAGTCAAGATGTGAGTAAGAGGCTGAAAATAATGGGCCAGGCAGTATTTAAAAGAATACAATTTGTGTGTTGTTATTTCGGGTGCAAAGCTAGCCCTGCCGGAGCCGGGTGGGATGAGAAACAGGCCTGCCCGCAGCACCTCACTACAGAATGGCGCCCAACGTGGATAACTGAATCCACAGAAAGCCTGAGAAAGCTTGGGAAAGACTAGAGAAAAGCATGTTTTCTTGATAACAGCAATTTCTCAGGTCTGAGCAAGCGCTCTCATCTAAGAGAGGCTTCCTGACTCAGCTTCAGCTGCAAAACCCTGCAGCTCATTAAGAGGTCCTGCCACAAAACACTTAAACGGTGTTAATGAAATGCTTTTCAGTTTTCAGCTGTAGCAGGAAAAAAGTTGTGCTGTTTTAAAATGCCAGCTTTTTGGGCCGTCCTGCCAGGGCAAACTCTGACTCTTTCAAGCAGGCAGTCCTGACTATGGAGATTTTGATTGTTGTTTAACACTATTGCAGCTTGCTTGCTGGCAGGGACCTTGAACCGCCACAGAGTTGTGGTGATAAACATGGGTACAGCTGGTACCGCTGCCATGAGTCTGGAAAGCTAAGGAATGGGCTGGATCTAGCTGTCAAAGACACGGCTCTAGTCCTACCGATATTGTTTGGTAAATTAAAGACTCATATAATCAGAAAAAGAGAGATATACAATAAAAGAAAGATTCAAAGTCGAAGAAAAGTCAAAATGGTTTACAATGTGTTGGAAATATATGCAGACTAAAAGTTAAAGTTCTTAAGAAAAAAAGGAAGCAGTTGGGTGTGATAGCACACACCTTTAATCCCAATGCCTGGGAGGCAGTGACAGACAAATCTCTGTGAGTTCAAGGTGTGGTTGCATACACCTTTAATCCCAGCATTGGGGAAGCAGAGGCAAGTAGATCTCTGAGAGTTCAAGGACAGCCTGGTCTGCAGAGTTATTCCAGGTCAAAGATATACAGAGAACTTGTCAAAAAATAAAAAATAAAAGTAAAAATAAACGAAATAGAGGTTAAAATAAAGCCGTACAAAGATGGAAAATACACAAAGAATCTTGATGCTGTATACGATTATGCTTTCTTTGAATTGTTTGAATGCTGAGGAAGAAGCAACAGCTGCTAAAAGATATTTGTTTATAAATGCTGCTGAACTAATCCAAGATAGATATTTTGAAAATACCTTGACTTCAGAATTTGGATCTAAGGATATAATACTTTGGAAAAGAGATTCTTCTTTTGTTTTTACAGAAAATAAGACCCTATGGATTGCATCTATCCCAATATGGTATGATAGACCACGCCCTCCTGAAAGGTTGCAGTGAACACCTTCA
Source organism: Arvicola amphibius (assembly GCF_903992535.2). Lineage (NCBI taxonomy): Eukaryota > Metazoa > Chordata > Mammalia > Rodentia > Cricetidae > Arvicola > Arvicola amphibius. The sequence goes on from NW_024582324.1 coordinate 165,156, forward strand.
GAAAATTACTTCACCCAACTGATGACTGAGATGAACCTGGCACATGTTACACCATGAAGATCTGATTAACAGCGCCCCCATTCAGCAGGAAGCAGTTTGGAGAGAAATAACTGCGCCCATGTTCCCAAATATTGTTTATAAATGTTTTTTTTTACATTTAAAGGGGGATATGATATGGAGATGAATAATTTGCATTGATATGGATTTTGCTTTAGTGATTTAAATTTAAGGTAAATTTTGTTATATGTATGTGTATTTCTGATACTGATTAATGTATTGTGATTGTGTAGTTCATTTAAAAATGTAATGTATATAGGTTGTTAATGGATAGTTATCAATAATATTAAAACCTGTAGTTATGTTAGTTAGATTTTCTAGCTATATAGAGATATTTTAAGTTACATAGGCATTCTTCATATCTTTCAAAGACTACAGAATATCGCATTTTAGATGTTTTAATAACTTAGGACTGTTCATGACAATGAGACATGTCTGCTCCTGACAGCACCAATCTACTTCAAGAAGATAATGGGCATCGAAGAGGATCCTTATTGAGTTTGATAGCCATTTGGGCAAGAAACTGCTCTTGCCTGGACTATTGCATAAACTGGACATAGAGAACCCTCAGAGAGAGGACTGCTGAACTTGCCTAAAAGTGAGATGATCTTTTGGGATTCCTGATTCATGAAAGAGTCTGCAAGACATTCTGCAGGACACAGCAGAAAGTGACTGAACTGTCTTTGAAATTTCTTGCTTTATGGAAATGTCTGCTGGAAACTATGGGCCTGAAGGCCGAAGATGGATGCCCCAACGGTACAGAGGAACTTTGGGTGACTGTCCAGGCAGCGAGATATCTCTGTCATTTCTAGAGTTTTGTAAGTTGCTTACTTCTTATTTACTTAGGTAATATTATATCCTTCTGGAGTCTTTGATGGAGTTGAAGAATGGATAGATAGTTAAAGTTTTCCTTTGTTATGATAAAAGATAAAATGGATATAAGTATTGTAACTAATTCTTACTTGATAACTATTTTGTTATATGTAATTTTACTATGTTAAAGTTAAAGCCTTTCTTTTATTGTTTAAACAGAAAAAGGGGAAATGATGTGGGAGAGTCTTCTGTTTGAGTTGATTTCATTGGCTAATAAAGAAACTGCCTGGCCCATTTGATAGACCGCCCCTTAGGTGGGTGGAGTAGACAGAACAGGAAGAGGAAGTGAGGTAGAAGGATCAGTCAGATGCCACGCCTCTCCTAAGTTAGTCAGACCGCCGTGCCTCTCCTCAGAGAGATGCCAGACGAGATGAAGCTCCAGCCCAAGATGGACGTACGCTAGAATCTACCTGGTAAGGCACCACTTTGTGGTGCTACACAGATTATTAGATATGGGTTAGTCAAGATGTGAGTAAGAGGCTGAAAATAATGGGCCAGGCAGTATTTAAAAGAATACAATTTGTGTGTTGTTATTTCGGGACATAAGCTAGCAGGTGGCAGGAAGCCGGCCCACAGCTAATTACTACACAATATAATGTGAATGGTTGTTAGTACCTAAACTGCTCAATAACACAAACCAGGAGGAAACGTTCTCTCTAGCTAATCCACTCTTTATTTTATCTTATAATACCCCAGCCAGTGTATGGCAGACAGACTGACTTTATATCAGACTAAAAATCCTCCCCATAGGAATCTGAGTCTCCCTCACTTTGTGCTCCCATTCTTCACCACAGAAGCCTTTGGGCACAGGACAGTTCTTGGCATAGGATCGGCAATTTATAAACAGAAGTTGCACGAAGTATTTTGCCTGATAATACTGCAGCAGGTAGAATAATGCTCGTCCTGGAGATCTATTCCTGCATTTCTGAAAATAACTCTCCTTCTTGATATGTGTTCCTCCATCTCCAAGACCTGGGACCAAGTGCATTTGCATAGCAAAGTAAGACTTTTCCAGATGCAGTGAAGGTTTCTTATCTCATAGCCTTGAGATGGACGCATCACCACTGATGGTGTGTGGACCCAGTGGAATGACCAAGTAATTTTTTATTCCTTTTTAAATTGATTTTATTGAGCTATGCATTTTTTAATGATTATTTTACTTTATTTTATTTTTCATGGTTTATTTTTTTATATTTAAAAATTTCCATCTCCTCCCCTCCTCCTCCCCCCTGCCTTCCCTCCTCCTCCACCTTCCCTCGTCTCCTTCTCCCCTTCCCTTCTCTCCCCTAAACCCATACCTCCCCTCCCTCCCTCTCAAGGCCAAGGAGCCATCAGGATTCCCTACTCTATGCTAAGACCAAGGTCCTCCCAACTCCCCCCAGGTCCAGGAAGGTGATCGACCAAGCTGAGAAGGCTCCCACAGAGCCCGTCCATGCAGAAGAATCAGAGCCCAGCGCCATTGTCTTTGCTTCTCAGTCAGCCCCCGCTGTTACTCACATTCAGAGAGACGGGTTTGGTCGCATGATCCATCAGTCCCATTCCAACTGGAGTTGGTGATCTCCCATTAGTTCTGTCCCACCGTCTCCATGAGTGAACACACCCCTCACGTTCCTGACTTTCTCCCTCATGTTCTCTCTCCTTCTGCTCCTCATCAGGACCTTGGGAGCTCAGTCCAGTGCTCCAATGTGGGGCTCAGTCATTTTCCCCATCTATCGCCAGATGGAGGTTCCCTCACGGTCCTGACTTTCTTTCTCATGTTCTCTCTCCTTCTGCTCCTCATCAGGACCTTGGGAGCTCAGTCCGCTGCTCCAATGTGGGGCTCTGTCATTTTCTTCATCTATCGTCAGGTGGAGGTTCTATGGTGATATGCAAGTAATTCATCAGTATGGCTATAGGAACTGGCCTTTTCAGGCTCCCTCTCCTCAGCTGCCCAAGGAACTAACTGGGGCCATCTCCCTGGAAACCTGGGAACCACTCTAGGGTCAAGTTCTTGACAACCCTCAGGTAGCTCCTTAAATAAGATATATGCTTCCCTGCTCCCATATCCACCCTTCCTGTATCCCAAGCACCCCATTCCTCCGAGCTCCCCCCCCGTTCTCCCCTTCACACTTTTCTCTCCCCATCTTCCCTTGGCCCAGTCTCGCCCAACCCTCAAGTTCCCAATTTTGCCTGGTGATCGTGTCTACTTCCAATATCCAGGAGGATTACTATATCTTTTTTTGGGAGTTCACCTTCTTATTATCTTCTCAAGGATCCCAAATTTATAGGCTTGATGTCCTTTAATTATGGCTAGAAACCGATTATGAGTGAGTACATCCCATGTTCATCTTTTTGGGTCTGGGTTACCTCACTCAGAATAGTGTTTTCTATTTCCATCCATTTGCCTGCAAAATTCAAGATGTCATTGTTTTTTACCGCTGAGTAGTATTCTAGCATGTATATATTCCACAGTTTCTTCATCCATTCTTCCACTGAAGGGCATCTAGGTTGTTTCCAGGATCTGGCTATTACAAATAATGCTTCTATGAACATAGATGAGCATATGTTTTGTAGTATGATTGGGCATCTCTTGGGTAGATTCCCAATAGTGGAATTGCTGGGTCCTGGGGTAGGTTGATCCCAAATTTCCTGAGAAACCGCCACACTGCTTTCCAAAGTGGTTGCACAAGTGTGCATTCCCACCAGCAATGGATGAGTGTACCCCTTACCCCACAACCTCTCCAGCAAAGGTTATTATTGGTGTTTTGGATTTTAGCCAATCTGACAGGTGTAAGATGATATCTCAAAGTCGTTTTGATTTGCATTTCCCTGATAGCTAGGGAGGTAGAGCATGACCTTAAGTGTCTTTTGGCCATTTGAACTTCTTCTGTTGAGAATTCTCTGTTCAGTTCAGCGCCCCATTTTTTAATTGGGTTAATTGGAATTTTACCGTCTAGTCTCTTGAGTTCCTTATATATTTTGGAGATCAGACCTTTGTCAGTTGCAGGGTTGGTGAAGATCTTTTCCCAGTCAGTAGGCTGCCTTTGTGTCTTAGTGACAATGTCCTTTGCTTTACAGAAGCTGCTCAACTTCAGGAGGTCCCATTTATTCAACGTTGCCCTTAATGTCTGTGCAGCTGGGGTTATGCTTAGGAAACGGTTCCCTGTGCCCATTTGTTGTAGAGTACTTCTCACTTTCTCCTCTATCAAGCTCATTGTGTTCAGATTAATATTGAGGTCTTTAATCCATTTGGACTTGAGTTTTGTGCATGGTGATAGATATGGATCTACTTTCATTCTTCTACAGGTTGACATCCAGTTATGCCAGCACCATTTGTTGAAGATGCCCTCTTTCTTCCATTGTGTACTTTTGGCTCCTTTATCAAAAATCAGGTGTTCGTAGGTTTGTGGTTTAAGATCCGGGTCTTCTATACAATTCCATTGGTCAACTTCTCTGTTTTTATGCCAATACCAAGCTGTTTTCAATACTGTAGCTCTGTAATAGAGTTTGAAGTCAGGGATGGTAATGCCTCCAGAAGTACCTTTATTGTATAAGATTTTTTTGGCTATCCTGGGTTTCTTGTTTTTCCATATAAAGTTGATTATTGTCCTCTCAATCTCTGTGAAGAATTTTAATCAAACCTTGATTGGGATTGCATTGAATCTATAGATTGCTTTTGGTAGAATTGCCATTTTTACTATGTTGTTCCTCCCAATCCATGAGCAGGGGAGATCCTTCCATTTTCTGGTATCCTCTTCAATTTCTTTCTTCAAAGACTTAAAGTTCTCGTCAAATAAATCCTTCACTTCCTTGGCTAGAGATACTCCCAGATATCTTATGCTATTTGTGGCTATTGTGAAAGGTGATACTTCTCTGATTTCCCTCTCTGCTTCCTTATCCTTTGTGTATAGGAGGGCGACTGATTTTTTGGAGTTGATCTTGTAACCTGCCACGTTACTGAAGGAGATTATCAGCTGTAGGAGTTCTTTCGTGGAGTTTTTGGGGTCGCTTATGTATACTATCATATCATCTGCAAATAATGAAAGTTTAACTTTTTCCTTTCCAAATGGAATCCCCAAATTGATTCCCTTATGTTGTCTTATTGCTATTGCTAGAACTTCAAGCACTATATTGAAGAGATAAGGAGAGAGTGGACAGCCTTGTCGTGTTCCTGAATTTAGTGGGATAGCCTTGAGTTTCTCTCCGTTTAATTTGATGTTAGCTGTTGGCTTGCTGTAAATAGCTTTTATTATATTTAGGAATGACCCTTGTATCCCTAATCTCTCCAAGACCTTTATCATAAAACGGTGCTGAATTTTGTCAAATGCTTTTTCAGCATCTAATGAGATGACCATATGGTTTTTTTCCTTCAGTTTATTTATATGATCGATTACATTGATAGATTTTCGTATGTTGAACCAGCCCTGCATCTCTGGGATGAAGCCTACTTGATCGTAGTGGATAATTTTTCTAATGTGTTCTTGGATTCGGTTTGCCAGTATTTTATTGAGAATTTTTGCGTCAATGTTCATGAGTGATATTGGCCTGTAATTCACTTTCTTGGTTGAGTCTTTCTGTGGTTTAGGTATCAGGGTAACTGTAGCTTCATAGAAGGAATTTGGCAGTGTCTCTTGTGTTTCTATATTATGAAATACCTTAAGGAATATAGGTATTAGGTCTTCTTGGAAGTTCTGGTAGAATTCCGCATTGAAACCATCAGGTCCTGGGCTCTTTTTGGTAGGGAGGTTTCTGATAACAGTTTCTAATTCTTCGCGACTAACAGGACGATTTAGAGCATTTACCTGGTCCTGGTTTAACTTTGGTATATGGTATTTATCTAAAAAACTGTCCATTTCTTTTACATTTTCCAATTTTGTGGCATACAGGCTTTTGTAGTAAGATCTAATGATTCTCTGAATTTCCTCTGTGTCTGTGGTTATGTCCCCCTTTTCATTTCTGATCTTATTAATTTGTGTGTTCTCCCTCTGCCGTTTGATTAGTTTGGCTAAGGGTTTGTCAATCTTGTTGATTTTCTCCAAGAACCAGCTTCTTGTTTCATTGATTCTTTGGATTGTTTTCTGTGTTTCTATTTTGTTGATTTCTGCCCTCAGTTTGATTATTTCCAGTCTTCTGCTTCTCCTAGGTGAGTCTCCTTTTTTTTTCCCAGAGCTTTCAGGTGTGCTGTTAAGTCACCAATGAGTGCTTTCTCCGTTTTCTTTAAGTAGGCACTTAGTGCTATGAACTTTCCTCTTAGCACTGCTTTCATTGTGTCCCATAGGTTTGAGTATGTTGTGTCTTTGTTTTCATTAAATTCAAGAAAGACTTTAATTTCTTTATTTCTTCCTTGACCCAGGTGTGGATCAGTAGTTGACTGTTCAGTTTCCATGAGTTTGTGGGCTTTCTGGGGGTAGCATTGTTGTTGAATTCTAATTTTAATCCATGGTGATCCGATAAGATGCAGGTGGTTAATAATATTTTTTTGTAACTGTGGAAGTTTGCTTTGTTACCATTATATGGTCAATTTTCGAAAAGGTTCCATGAGCTGCAGAGAAGAAGTTATATTCTTTCCTATTTGGGTGGAATGTTCTATAGATGTCTGCTAAGTCCATTTGGTTCATTACCTCCATTAAGTCTTTCAATTCTCTGTTAGGTTTCTGTCTGATTGACCTGTCCATTGGTGAGAGAGGAGTGTTGAAGTCTCCAACTCTTAGTGTGTGTGGTTTGATGGCTGCCTTGAGTTCTAGAAGTGTTTCTTTTACATAAGTGGGAGCTTTTATATTAAGGGCATAGATATTCAGGATTGAGACTTCATTCTGATGGATTTTTCCTGTTATGAGTATAAAGTGTCCCTTTCCATCTCTTCTGATTGATTTTAGTTTGAAGTCAACTTTGTTGGAAATCAGTATGGCCACACCGGCTTGTTTCTTAGGGCCATTTGCTTGATAAACCTTTTCCCAACCCTTTACTCTGAGTAGGTGTCTGTCTTTGTGGTTGAGGTGTGTTTCTTCTAAACAGCAAAATGTTGGATCCTGTTTTCGTATCCAGTCTCTTAGCCTGTGCCTTTTTATAGGTGAATTGAGTCCATTGATATTAAGTGATATTAATGACCAGTGGTTGTTAACTTCGGTCATTTTGTGTAGTAGAGTTTGTGTGTTTCCCTTCTTCTAGTTGTGCTGGTGAAGGGTCGCTAGATGCCTGAGTTATTGTGGGTATTGTTGGACTCCTTGGTTTGTGATTTTCCTTCTATTACTTTCTGCAAGGCTGGATTTGTGGCTACGTATTGTTTAAATCTGTTTTTGTCCTGGAATATCTTGTTTTCTCCATCAATGGTGAATGCAAGCTTTGCTGAGTATAGTAGTCTAGGCTTGCATCCATGTTCCCTTAGTGCCTGTAGCACATCTATCCAAGCTCTTCTGGCTTTCATGGTTTCCATTGAGAAATCAGGTGTAATTCTGATAGGTTTCCCTTTATATGTTACTTGACCTTTTTCCTTTGCAGCTCTTAATATCTGTTCTTTATTCTGTATGTTTTGTGTTTTGATTATTATATGGCGTGGGGATGCTTTCTTTTGATCCAGTCTATTTGGTGTTCTGTAGGCTTCTTGTACCTTCATAGGAACATCCTTCTTTAGGTTGGGGAAGTTTTCTTCTCTAATTTTGTTGAATATGTTTTCTGGGCCTTTGAGTTGTAATTCTTCTCCTTCTTCTACCCCAATTATTCTTAGGTTTGGTCTTTTCATGGTGTCCCAGATTTCCTGAATGTTTTGTGTTAAGAATTTGTTAGATTTGTTTAGTTCTTTAATCTGTGAATTTATTTCCTCTATAGTATCTTCAGAGTCTGAGATTCTTTCTTCCATCTCTTGTATTCGGTTGGAAATACTAGTCTCTGAAGTTTCTGTTCGTTTACTCAGAGTTTCCATTTCCAGTCGTCCCTCAGATTGTGTTTTCTTCAATACCTCCATTTCATTTATCAGGTCTTGTACTGTTTCCCTTACCTGTTTGATTGCTTTTTCTTGTTTTTCTTGTTTTTCTTGGGTATCTTTGAGAGATTTATTTATTTCATCTACCTTTTTGTTTGTCATCTCCATTTCTTTATGGCAGTTTTTTACCTCGTGTTTGAGGTCCTCTATTATTTTCATAAAGTACTGTTTAAGGTCGGTTTCTTCTATATCTTCTGGGGTAGGGTGTTCAATTCTTGTTGTTTCGGGATGTCTGGATTGTGGTGATGTCATGTTGCCTTTCATGTTGTTGGAGGAGCTCCTGCATTGGCGCCTGCCCATCTCTTCCTTCAAAAGGAGCCCGGAGGCGCTTGGTGTCCTAGACCAATCTTTGCTGTGACTGAAACTGGTTGGATCTCCCCAGTGCCAGAGGAGGACATATTCCTTGCGTCACAATCTGAAGAAGTCCGCACTCCCTTGCAGGAATCCTCAGACCTGCCTGGAGGCCAGAGTCTGACCCCTTTGGGTGGATGGCCTTAGAACAGGAGCAGGACACCTGAGATCACTAGGGAAAGCTTGGGAGAGATAGGGACCGGAGAAACAGAGACAAGCCTGCAGAGGGAGCTGGGGGGAGGGGGTCTGTGCTCTCTTCCAGGGCAGCTTGCCCCAGGATCCGCATTCACTCACCAGTTCAGATGGAATGTCAGTGCACAGGATCAGGGATTCCAGGCAGCCCAGGGTGGCCACCCAGACAAAAGGGCCAAGGTGGGGGCAAGGCGGGCTGGAGTATCACTCAGCGAACCTGGCAGCAAAATCTGAAGGAGCCCGCACCCCTCCGCAGGAATCCTCAGACCTGCCTGGAGGCCAGAGTCTGACCCCTTTGGGTGGATGGCCTTAGAACAGGAGCAGGACACCTGAGAACACTAGGGATAGCTTGGGAGAGACAGGGACGGGAGAAACAGAGACAAGCCTGCAGAGGGAGCTGGGGGAAGGGGGTCTGTGCTCTCTTCCAGGGCAGATTGCCCCAGGGTCCGCATTCACTCACCAGTTCAGATGGGATGTCAGTGCACAGGATCAGGGATTCCAGGCAGCCCAGGGTCGCCGCCCAGACAAATGGGCCAAGGTGGGGGCAGGGCGGGATGGAATATCACACAGGGAACCTGGCAGCACAATCTGAAGGAGCCC